>NC_069500.1:1158945948-1159075948 GCF_027579735.1 Bombina bombina | reverse complement strand
AAAAGTGAGTGTCTAAGTGAACCACAGCTGCTGAGATGAATGTAATTTTAGTAAGTTTGTTGCAGAGATTGTTATTTGGGTAGTAACATCAATTTGCAATACATGTAATGTGAGAACTCACTTTGAATCAATGCAGTTTAATAGTTGGTGAAGGATGCTGTGGATATTCTATAGCTGCCACATGTGAATAAATCACTGAATAAATGCAGCAGCATAAGCACAACAAGTCACCAAATGAAATAGGTGTTAACACAGAGAAAAATATAACAACTGAAGAGTAGTTAAGATGACACTGAGTAGATCGATCAGAGTGTAATATAATGTAAAAAGTGTATACTGCTATAGCATATAATAGGTAAGTAGCTGGATGAGGTACCTGAGCAGTTAAAGCTTAAAGGGACATGCCACTCACATTTTTTCTTTTATGATTTAGAAAGAGAATGCAATTTTAAAAATCTTTCTAATTTACTTATATTATCTAATTTGCTTCATTCTCTTGATATTCTTTGATGAAAAGCATATCTAGATATGCTCACTAGCTGCTGATTGGTTGCTGCACATAGAAGCCTCGTGTGATTGGCTCACCATGTGCATTGTTTTTTCTTCAACTAAGGATATTTAATGAAGGATATAAATGAAGCAAAATAAATAATAGAAGTAAATTGTAATGTTGTTTAAATTTCTATTCTCTATCTGAATCATGAAAAAAAGATTTTGGGTTTAGTGGCCCTTTAACCGCAGGAGAAAGAACTCAGAGCAAACAAACAGTCTCAGTCCACGAGATGCGGCAAAGGTTGGCGTGTGACGTCACCGCTCCAATACTTCCGGAATCAGTGAAACAGCTGACAGGCGGCTTAGAGTTCCGTAGCTGAACAGAGAGTTCTGGGGTTTCTTCAAAGGAGGCTGGGAAGGAGTGCAGACAATGCAATCTACTATCCAATACCAAGCAAAGAGTAGTGTGGGAGGAGGCCATTTATAGGCTGGATGTCAGACTATTAAAGAAACAGTACTATTTGTAAGAGAGTTAATACAATAACTGCATAGGTGAGCAGAAGAATAGCTGTGAACATGACAAAGACCGAGAGATTGTACAAAGATTCAGGCTTGATCGTGAATTCATATTACACTTGTATAGAGAGATAGAAGATTATTTGGAGCCTATGATGGCGAGTTCACAAGCTATTCCGGGGCTATTGCTGCATTGCATTTTATGGCAACAGGCTCCTTTCAGGCGGTTTCTAGCGTCATTTTTGGAAAAAGTCAATCAGCATTTTCACATTACTTAACAAAAGTCATAGAGGCTATGATGATTATTTTTCCACAATATGTTTGCTTACCATCTACCCAAGAAGAATGGCAATCTATAAAATCTAATTTCTATAAGATGGATGGGATGCCCAATGTCCTAGGGGACATCGACTGTACCCATGTTGTAGTAAGACCACTTCAAGCTTGTGAGGAGATCTATAGGAATAGAAAGCATTTTCATTGCTTGAATGTTCAGATGGTCTGTGACCCCAACATGAAGGTAAGTGTCCGTTCAAACTACCCAGGCCCATGTCATGATTAAGGCAGACTGGCTTATATCAAAAGTTCGAGGACGGAGATATGCCTGAAGGATGGCTTTTAATTTGTCTTTTTTAATTTCCATTTACATAAATTGCGCCAACTTTGTCTTCTGTAATTAAACTGTTTAATGTGTTGTATTTTTTACATTACTATCATATTATTTAGACATCATTCTAACTAATGTAATTTTAATATTTTTATTTTATTTCCTATTAGGAGATGGAGGGTATTCATGTACAGAATGGCTGTTGACTCCCTATAACAACCCACAATCCAAAAATCAAGTTTGTTTCAATGAAGCACATCGATCTACCAGGGGGATAATTGAGAGGACTTTCGAAAATGAGATTTCGCTGTCTTGATTGTTCTGGCGGCGCAATGCAGTATGCACCAGAGAAAGTCGCTAGAATTATATTGGTTTGCTGCACACTACATAATATAGCAATTAAAAGAGGGTGCCCATTAGAGGAAGAAAACACCATACCTGCTGATGATTGGACAGAAGAATTATGTAGAGAACAACCTAATAGGCGTGGTATGGCAACAAGGGACATGGTGTCAGAACAATATTTTGATGAATAAATTTAATGTCATACTTTTATTAATAAAAAACTCATATATTTGATATATTAAAGATTCTTTGATTGTTTCTTTTTTTATTTTTGATAAATATATAAATTGATGTAACATAACATATAGAAGATAAAAAGTAATCATGGTTCTCATCAACAGACAAAACAATGGTTACAAATCATGGTATCCAACAACTAATAAAAAAAACATTTTCAAATGATATGTATACTTCAAGATATAAAAAAGGACTATTGACTAGATAATGTTGTTTTTAATCAATTACAAATGGTTTCAAATAGTAATTATAAATCATTTTTATGATAAAGGTCATAAAAAACAACTGTTCTTTATTGAAAATATATTGTCTGTGTGACAAATCATTTTTATGATAAAGGTCATAAAAAAACAACTGGTCTTTATTGAAAATATATTGTCTGTGTGACATAACAGTACTGTCTATAGCTTCTATAACTATTTTAGATAATGTTATTTGGTTTAGTTAACTTCTCAATAGCTGGTGTTAATCAATTTAAATGTCTCATTTAATGTTATGCTTAAATTGATAGTCTATTCAAAATTAAAATTTCAGGATTCATATAGGACTTGTAATTAAAAAAAACTTTTCAAAAGACTTTAAACATGAAATTGTCTTTGTTTTGTTGTAATTTAAAGTTGTAACAACTCCTAGGTAGGCTCATACTCAAATTCATAATCCCTTGAAGGCTTGCGCTTAACACATATTTTTTATTAACAGACACCTAGATTTAGAGTTCTGCGTTAGCCTTAAAAAGCAGAGTTAAGGGGACCTAACGCTGCTTTTTAACGCCCGCTGGTATTACGAGTTTGGCAGGTACAGGTGTACCGCTCACTTTTCTTCCGCGACTTTTGGCTACCACAAATCCCCTTATGTCAATTGCGTATCCTATCTTTTCTATGGGATTTGCCTAACGCCGGTATTACGAGTCTTGGAAGAAGTGAGCGGTACAGCCTCTACCTCCAAGACTCCTATCGCATAAAAAAGTCAATAGTTAAGAGTTTATGGGCTAACGCCGGAACATAAAGCTCTTAACTACAGTGCTACAAAGTACACTAACACCCATAAACTACCTATGAACCCCTAAACCGAGCCCCCCCACATCAAAAACCCTATAATAAAATTATTTAACCCCTAATCTGCCTACCGGACACCGCCGCCACCTACATTATAGCTATGAACCCCTAATCTGCTGCCCCTAACATAGCCAACACCTATATTATATTTATTAACCCCTAATCTGCCCCCCCCAACGTCGCCGCCACCTACCTACACTTATTAACTCCTAATCTGCCAATCGGACATCACCGCCACTATAATAAATTTATTAACCCCTAAACCGCTGCACTCCCGCCTCGCAAACAATATAATAAATTTTATTAACCCCTAATCTGCCCTCCCTAACATTGCCGCCACCTACCTACAATTACTAACCCCTAATCTGCCGCTGCCAATGTTTGCCGCTACTATAACCCCTAAACCTAAGCCTAACCCTAACACCCCCTAACTTAAATATAATTTAAATAAAACGAAATAAATTTACTATAATTAAATAAATTATTCCTAATTAAAACTAAATACTTACCTATAAAATAAACCCTAATATAGTTACAATATAACTAATAGTTACATTGTATCTATTTTAGGATTTATATTTATTTTACAGGCAACTTTGTATGTATTTTAACTAGGTACAATAGCTATTAAATAGTTAATAACTATTTAATAGCTACCTAGTTAAAATAATTACAAAATTACCTGTAAAATAAATCCTAACCTAAGTTACAAATACACCTAACACTACACTATCAATAAATTAATTAAATAAATTACCTACAATGATCTAAAATAAAATACAATTATATAAACTAAACTATATTACAAAAAAACAAACACTAAATTACATAAAATAAAACAATATTACAAGAATTTTAATCTAATTATACCTAATCTAAGCCCCCAAAATAATAAAATTCCCTACCCTATACTAAATTATAAAAGTAATCAGCTCTTTTACCAGCCCTTAAAAGGGCCTCTTGCGGGGCATTGCCCCAAAGTAATCAGCTCTTTTACCTGTAAAAAAAAAATACAAGACCTCCCCAACATTACAACCCACCACCCACACACCCCTACTCTAAAACCCACCTGATCCCCCCTTAAAAAAAACCTAACACTACCCCATTGAAGATCACCCTACCTTGAGCCGTCTTCAGCCAGCCGGGCACCGATGCGACAGAAGAGGACATCCGGACCGGCACAAGTATTCATCCAATTGGGGCAGAATAGGTCCTCCATCCAGCAGAAGTCTTCATCCATCTGGCGCGGAGTGGGTCCATCTTCAAGACATCCGACGCGGAGCATCCTCTTCTGACGATGGCTAACACTGAATGAAGGTTCCTTTAAATTACATCATCCAAGATGGCGTCCCTCGAATTCCGATTGGCTGATAGGATTCTATCAGCCAATTGTAATTAAGGTAGGAAAAATCCGATTGGTTGATTTAATCAGCCAACTGGTTGATTTAATCAGTAACTTTGAAAACTTACTGTAACCTAAAAACATTATAATTATAATATTATAGAGATACTAAACCCAATTTTATTTTTTATTACTTCAGATAGAGCAGCAATTTTGAGCAACTTTCTAATTTACTCCTATTAACAATACTTCTTAGTTCTCTTGGTATCTTTATTTGAAAAGCAGGAATGAATGATTAAGAGCATGACCATTTAAGATTTAGTACCTGGGTAGCACTTGCTGATTGGTGGCTAAATATACACACCAATAAGGAAGCACTATACAGGGTACTGAACAGGGGCGGACTGAGACCAACCAGGACCCCCGGGCAAATGTGTGGCAGGGCCCCCACCTCCTCTTTGCTCCACCTACCTACCTCATATGTCCCTCCTCTACCCTATTGCCCCTCCCACCCCCTTGCCCCTCCCACCCCATATACTCCTCCCACTTCATATGCCCCTCCCACCTCATTATTTCAATTGCCATAAAAAGTGACAATCTTTTCTTTAAATATTTTTTATAAGAACTAAATTTTGTAAATTAACAAGTGCTTGTGCAACAAAAAAAATGTCCTCCTGCCTATATATGTACTACAGTATGGAACAGAAAGTAGTGAGGGGCAGACAAGCAGTTAAAATCACTTCTGTTTACTTGTTACTGACAGCTAAAGAGGTAAAATAATTAATTTGTATGTTACTGGCAGCAAAGGGCTAACATTACTTATTAGTTATCAAAAATATACATCATGGGAATAACATTGGGGCTAGGGGTGGTGCTGTTAGGTGGGACATTGTGTTACCTAACTATCATTGTGCCCATCACAGAATGTCCAGTATATTGGTGGAGGACAGCAGGAGTCTGGTTTTGAGGATACAAATAAAAAAAGAGTCTTTAATTTACCCTGGGTCATATGATTCTTGGTTGAAAAGAAAATTTAAAAAAGGGAGTTATATGGTATTGGTCTTTTATTGGGACAGAAAGATAAAATTATACTATCATATTACAGATACTGCATGTCATTTTAACAGTGATATTATCCCTCATAGCTGTCAGTAACACATAACAGTGATATTATCCCTCATACTGTAGCTGTCAGTAACACATAACAGTGATATTATCCCTTATAGCTGTCAGTAACACACAAGTGATATTATCCCTCATACTGTAGCTGTCAGTAACACATAGCAGTGATATTATCCCTTATAGCTGTCAGTAACACATAACAGTGATATTATCCCTCATACTGTAGCTGTCAGTAACACATAGCAGTGATATTATCCCTCATAGCTGTCAGTAACACATAACAGTGATATTATCCCTCATACTGTAGCTGTCAGTAACACATAACAGTGATATTATCCCTTATAGCTGTCAGTAACACACAAGTGATATTATCCCTCATACTGTAGCTGTCAGTAACACATAGCAGTGATATTATCCCTTATAGCTGTCAGTAACACATAACAGTGATATTATCCCTCATACTGTAGCTGTCAGTAACACATAGCAGTGATATTATCCCTCATAGCTGTCAGTAACACATAACAGTGATATTATCCCTCATAGCTGTCAGTAACACATAGCAGTGATATTATCCTTCAAAGCTGTCAGTAACACATAACAGTGATATTATCCCTCATAGCTGTCAGTAACACATAAAAGTGATATTATCTCTCATAGCTGTCAGTAACACATAGTAGTAATATTACCCTCATAGCTGTCAGTAACACATAGTAGTAATATTACCCTCATAGCTGTCAGTAACACATAGTAGTAACATTACCCTCATAGCTGTCAGTAACACATAGCAGTGAATTGAAGCAGAGACATAAAGAATGGACAGGATTCCAGAGGTATATAATTTATATCCCTCTGGGGTCCTGTCCCTTCTTTATGTCTCTGCTTCAATTCTGTAGAGCGCTGTACATGTTAAAAAATAACAAGCACAATAATTTATATATCCTTCTAGTACTTATTTAAATGTGGTTGAGGAAAATGAATATATATATCAGGTACTAAAATATAAAGGTATAGAAACTATTGAATAGATACAATGTACTATTACAACATGAAATATGAATACAAAGACATAAAGACACACAAATTGCCACCAAGTGCTAAATATTTTGTAAAATGTTCCCTACAGACATATCCAATAATATTCCCTAATCCCTTAATGCTTCACAAAAAATATACTTAAACTATATAACAGTTACAGTCCACATTTCTGATAACATATTTTAATTTCACATAACAAACCTTACAATGCCAACCGCATTCTTCAGGGCTTCAAAAAAAATAAATAATGTCAACTCACAATCATCTGCACTGCCAGTGTTTTCAGTATTCACTTGAAGGCACTTTTTTCAGATTTTTAAATTTATCTTCTGACCCTTGACAAAATTTAGTATTACATGAGCCTTTATGGCATGCAGCTAATCATCAGAGCCAGCTTTGCTTAAAAAACCTCATTGAATATCAAGATAGCACACATAGTTGTGGTTTAATGGAGAGGTAGGCTCTTGATAGATTGTTATTTTCAATATATGATTTTTCCAGTGCACCTACAATTCAATTCCTCCCCATTGCAAGTGGGATAGATACTTTATGTGGATTTCTGATGCATTGCAATTCAAATCCCTCTTGTTATATACATTATATTTATGTCTACACTGGCAATATGCACCTTCAAAACTATGTTTATTTGGTGATGTTTTTGAATGATTCCATCTTCTTATGTGTGTAAGAATCTTAATAAAAATGTATTAAAAAAATATATATTGGGCACAGAGGAATATATCACTTAGCAACATCAACAGACAATAAGGTATAGATGAATGACTGGTATAACGAGAGGCAATAGCTGGACGTATCTGCTGTACCAGCCAGTTAATTTTGGGATTAGATTATTCAATCCATAAAAATCCCCCAACAAAGTATTGATTGACAGCCATGGGACTATGTTCTTTCACAAAGGATACAAAGGATGCTGTGTGCCTAGGTCAGCATCCAATGTTTGAGATTCCATCAGAGGAAGGTGCCTCAGAACCTTCCTCTGATGGAATCCACAGAAGTACTTTGTATACAATTTCAGCCTTGGCATTTGCTGTTTCAAACAGCTGTGGATTCCATAAGAGGAAAGTTCTCAGGCACCTCATCCTCAAACTGGATGCTACAGTATAAATTCCTCACGTCCTTTTCTCAGATGTTGGATGCTGACCTAGGCACACAGAATTTTATAATTTGTATCCTTTGTGAAAGAACATAGAGTCCCCCCAACAAGAAAAAAAATCCACATTAGTTATTTGTCATTCACAGGGCTGTCAATCAATACTTTGTTGGGGGATTTTTATGGATTGAATAACCTCATTCCAAAATAAACTGGCTGGCACAACAGGTACGTCCTGCTATTGCCTCAGTCATCCATTTATACCTTATTGTCTGTTGATGTTGCGAAGTAATATATTCCTCTGTGCCTAATATCTTAATTTTTTAATTTTGTTTAAATACATTTTTATTAAGATTTTCACACACATAACATTAGGAATCATTCAAAAACATCACCAGATGAACATGCCATGGTTTTGAAGGTGCATATTGCCAGTGTAGACATAAATTTAATGTTTATAACAAGAGGGATTTGAATAACAATGCATCAGAAATCCACATAAAGTATCTATCCCACTTGCTATGGGGAGGAATTGAATTGTAGGTGCACAGAAAAAAAAGGGAAGGGGGGAAAATGATATATTGTAAATAACAATCTATCAAGAGTCTACCTCTCCACTAAACCACAACTAGGTGTGCTATCTTGATTTTTAAGGTTTTTAGCAAAGCTGGCTCTGATGATTAGCTGCCTGCCATAAAGGCTCATCATGATCATACTAAAACTAAATGTTGTCAAGGGTCAGAAGATAAATTTAAAAAGCTGAAAAAAAAGTGACTTCAAGTGAATACTGAAAACACTGGCATTGCAGATGATTGTGACAATTTTTTTTAAGCCCTGAAGAATGCGGTTGGCATTGCAACTGCAAGGTTAATTTGTGCCAAATAGACCAGTATGCAGATTTATCCACAAACAGCCTGTTTGTGGATAAATCTGCCTCCTGGTCTGTTTGGCTCAAATTAACCTTGCAGTTGCAATGCCAACCGCATTCTTCAGGGCTTAAAAAAAATTGTCACAATCATCTGCCGACTGCACTGCCACTAAGTCTCTCAGAAGTGCAGAACTAATGTTTTAAATGATAATGTGATCAGAAACATTGTGCTGTTCTTGTCATTGGGGGCACGTGACGTGAAAGGGCACCCACAGACCCCCCTCCTCCCCCCAGTACAAAATGCAAAGAAGTATTTTTTTTTTTTTTCAAGACTGGTATTCACCGTCATGCCAGATGTCTGACAGTTGCGTTCACATTTATTAGCTCCACTTTTCTCTTGCCATCGATCTGGCCCTGGCCCCCTCCTGCAGCAGGGGCTCCTGCCTCCTTCACTATAAGACACATACCTATTACCTCCTTAAGTCCTTAGTCAGCATTGTGGCGTCGCCATGGACCGCCTAGCTGGCTCAGACCTCCTTAGTGGCTCAGACCTCCTTAGCAGCTCCAGCTCGGTCCTCCTTAGCAGTGCGGCTCCTTACTTCACGTCTGGACACTGTCTGTCTGCTGCAGCTGCCGCCTAAGCCTCTAATGTATGTGCGAACGGCGTGTGGAGGCGGAGCTGAGCAGCCAGACAGAGACAGGGCACAGGGCAGGTGATCATTAATATGTGGACCGGATTTATACACACCGGCCGGTCTACATATTGCAGGGCAGGCTGCCGCTTGCTTCCTGACCTTATTACACCAGCTCCGCGCTCCAGTCTTTTGTTCCTTCCTACAGTGACAGTCCTACAGTACTTGTCACGTTAACGGCTCCTTTCCTTGAATTCCTTCACAGTCAAATCTCCTCCACCACCGCACCGGAAGCCCCCCCCCCCCCCATGCCCCTTCGCAAAAAAAATAATAGAAAATATTAATATTAATAAAAAAAATAATAGAAAAAAAAACTGCATGGGGCCCCTTTAAGAAGCTGGGCCCTCGGGCCAGGGCCGATTTGCCCGACTTGTCAGTCCGCCCCTGGTACTGAACTAAAATGGGCTGGCTCCTAAGCTGTCATTCCGGGTACAAGATACAAATATAAAGAAGAATAATTGACAATAGGAGTAAATTAAGAAAGTTGATTAAAATTACATGCTCTATCAGAATTCTTCAATAAAAAAAATTGGGTTTGGTATCCCTTTCAACATAAACAAAACAATTTTGTATTATTGAATACTCAATTTATTTTTCAAACATTAACTAAATAGATACATCGAAATACATATTAGTATTAAAAACATCGTCATTCTTGTTTAGTTGCTAAATATTGCGATTATTGCACTAATGATTGACTTAATGATTAATGATGTCATCATCAAGCATGTCACATCCAAAACCTTTTAGTGCTGGGGAATTGGTAATATTAGTTTTTTTGTTTCTGTATTGCTTTTTTATTACTCTACCATGGATATTACCATGGAAAACCTAGAAAATATGGCTGAAATAGATGATTTTCAAACTCCTATTAGGGTGCCATTAGGTGAAGGGATGAGTTCAGATGATAGTCAGCCAAGAATTGAACTTTTAAGAACAATTATGGAAGATAAAGGTATGTTTTATACTCATTAGTTTGAAAATATTTTTTTTTAAATTAATTAAATATTCAATATTTCTAGGAATTGGGTCTAATGAAATCTTTAAAGGAGTGGACAAAAGTGTAGAAGCCAATATAGTGGTTTATATAGATAATACACCAGCAGGAGGTACTATTTGGGAACAGATAATAATATTATAAATTGAATATGGATATGCAATGTTAAATACTCATTTTTTTGTTTTTGTTATTATACAGATATATCGTCAATATCAACTACTGAAACTGAAGACAAAAGCACTCAGAGTTGTCTTGAAGATAATTTTAAAATAAAAATGTCTAAAATTAGGGCAACTTTGGGAATGTTATTGGAGCAAGTCGATTTACTGTACCGAAAATATGTTATTTGATTTTATACTGTGATTTTGTTTATAAAAAAAAAATATGAATATAATTTTCAAAAGAAAGGATAAAAAAATGTAAATGTAAATTAAATATAAGATTTGAAATTTTGGGTGTCTAAAAAAAATTGTTCGTTGCAGCCTTGGTCTTTTTGGGTCTGTTGTACCCTCTATTTCCCTTACAATTGATAATAGGGATTGTAGTGTCCTTTCTGTCAGGCTTATGGCTCTATTTATTTGTTTTTTTCTTTGTCCATCTGCCTCTGCCACTGAAACATTTCTCTTTGAAGATTTAATTTTTTCCTTTCAATTTCAACTTTCTCCTTTTCTATTTCAATATTTTTTTATATTTGGCTGCCCAACGTTCAATATTACTATTAATTACATTCTGCATCTCCTTGTAGTCCTCTCTATATTGCCTGGAAAGTGACAAAATTTTAGTTAAGACAACATCGGCCAATAGTCTAACATCTGGTGGATTAGCACTATTTACATCCCCTGTTTCTGGTGGTGGTGGTGCCGGTGCTTCCACTTGTTCGTCCTGATTCTCTGGGGTATGGATTTCAAATTGTTAGGCATCTCCAAATTTGTCTAGTAAATCTGAAGTCTGACTTCCATCCTGACAGCCTGTATTCTCTGGTGAATTTTGATTTTTCTCTCGTATTTGTTCTAGATTGAGGGTTCTCTCCCTTGATGAGTTTTCTTCTTCTAGATAAATAATAAAAAAATTAAGAAAATATTTAAATAAAAGCATTAACAGATGGTTTAATAGATGGAAGTGAAACAGAGAGATTATAATAGAGTCTAGATTTAGAGTTTGGCGGCCAAAGGGGTGCGTTAGCTACGCGTGCTTTTTTTCTCCCGCACCTTTTAAATACCGCTGGTATTTAGAGTTCACAGAATGGCTGGGTTTTCAGTGTGTTAGGCTCCAAAAAGGGAGCGTAGAGCATAATTTAATGCCACTGCAACTCTAGATACCAGCGGTGCTTATGGACACGGCCAGCTTCAAAAACGTGCTCATGCAATAGAAAACAATGGGGCAGTTTGAGCTGAAAAAAAACCTAACACCTGCAAAAAAGCAGCGTTCAGCTCCTAACGCAGCCCCATTGTTTTCTATGGGGAAACACTTCCTACGTCTGCACCTAACACTCTAACATGTACCCCGAGTCTAAACACCCCTAACCTTACACTTATTAACCTCTATTCTGCCGCCCCTGCTATCGCTGACACCTGCATATTTTTTAACCCCTAATCTGCCGCTCCGTAAACCGCCGCTACTTACATTATCCCTATGTACCCCTAATCTGCTGCCCCTAACACCACCGACCCCTATATTATATTTATTAACCCCAATCTGCCCCCCACAGCGTCGCCTCCACCTGCCTACACTTATTAACCCCTAATCTGCCGAGCGGACCGCACCGCTATTATAATAAAGTTATTAACCCCTAATCCGCCTCACTCCCGCCTCAATAACCCTATAATAAATAGTATTAACCCCTAATATGCCCTCCCTAACATCGCCGACACCTAACTTCAAACATTAACCCCTAATCTGCCGACTGGAGCTCACCGCTATTCTAATAAATGTATTAACCCCTAAAGCTAAGTCTAACCCTAACACTAACACCCCCCTAAGTTAAATATAATTTAAATCTAACAAAATAAATTAACTCTTATTAAATAAATTATTCCTATTGAAAGCTAAATACTTACCTAAAAAATAAACCCTAATATAGCTACAATATAAATTATAATTATATTATAGCTATTTTAGGATTTATATTTATTTTACAGGTAACTTTGTATTTATTTTAACCAGGTACAATAGCTATTAAATAGTTAAGAACTATTTAATAGCTAAAATAGTTAAAATAATTACAAAATTACCTGTAAAATAAATCCTAACCTAAGTTACAATTAAACCTAACACTACACTATCAATAAATTAATTAAATAAAATACCTACAATTATCTACAATTAAACCTAACACTACACTATCAATAAATTAATTAAATACAATGCCTACAAATAAATACATTTAAATAAACTAACTAAAGTACAAAAAATAAAAAAATATTTACAAATATTAGAAAAATATTACAACAATTTTAAACTAATTACACCTACTCTAAGCCCCCTAATAAAATAACAAAGCCCCCCAAAATAAAAAAATGCCCTATCCTATTCTAAATTAAAAAAGTTCAAAGCTCTTTTACCTTACCAGCCCTGAACAGGGCCCTTTGCGGGGCATGCCCCAAAGAATTCAGCTCTTTTGCCTGTAAAAAAAACACATACAATACCCCCCCAACATTACATCCCACCACCCACATACCCCTAATCTTACACAAACCCCCCTTAAATAAACCTAACACTAAGCCCCTGAAGATCTTCCTACCTTGTCTTCACCATGCCAGGTATCACCGATCGTTCCAGGCTCCGAAATCTTCATCCAAGCCCAAGCGGGGGCTAGACATCCATCATCCGGCTGAAGTCTTCTAGTTAGTTTATTTAAATGTATTTATTTGTAGGTATTGTATTTAATTAATTTATTGATAGTGTAGTGTTAGGTTTAATTGTAGATAATTGTAGGTATTTTATTTAATTAATTTATTGATAGTGTAGTGTTAGGTTTAATTGTAACTTAGGTTAGGATTTATTTTACAGGTAATTTTGTAATTATTTTAACTATTTTAGCTATTAAATAGTTCTTAACTATTTAATAGCTATTGTACCTGGTTAAAATAAATACAAAGTTACCTGTAAAATAAATATAAATCCTAAAATAGCTATAATATAATTATAATTTATATTGTAGCTATATTAGGGTTTATTTTACAGGTAAGTATTTAGCTTTAAATAGGAATAATTTATTTAATAAGAGTTAATTTATTTCGTTAGATTTAAATTATATTTAACTTAGGTGGGGTGTTAGTGTTAGGGTTAGACTTAGCTTTAGGGGTTAATCCATTTATTACAGTAGCGGCGAGATTCGGTCGGCAGATTAGGGGTTAATACTATTTATTATAGGGTTATTGAGGCGGGAGTGAGGCGGATTAGGGGTTAATAACTTTATTACAGTAGCGGTGCGGTCCGCTCGGCAGATTAGGGGTTAATAAGTGTAGGCAGGTGGAGGCGACGTTGAGGGGGGCAGATTAGGGGTTAATAAATATAATATAGGGGTCGGCGGTGTTAGGGGCAGCAGATTAGGGGTACATAGCTATAATGTAGGTGGCGGTGGTGTACGGAGCGGCAGATTAGGGGTTAATAATAATATGCAGGGGTCAGCGATAGCGGGGGTGGCAGATTAGGGGTTAATAAATATAGGGGTCGGCGGTGTTAGGGACAGCAGATTAGGGGTTCATAGGGATAATGTAGGTGGCAGCGGTGTGCGGTCGGCAGATTAGGGGTTAAAAAATTTTAATAGAGTGGCGGCGATGTGGGGGGACCTCGGTTTAGGGGTACATAGGTAGTTTATGGGTGTTAATGTACTTTAGAGCACAGTAGTTAAGAGCTTTATGAACCGGCGTTAGCCCAGAAAGCTCTTAACTACTGTTTTTTTTCTGCGGCTGGAGTTTTGTCGTTAGATTTCTAACGCTCACTTCAGCCACGACTCTAAATACTGGCGTTAGAAAGATCCCATTGAAAAGATAGGATACGCAATTGACATAAGGGGATCTGCGGTATGGAAAAGTCGCGGCTGGAAAGTGAGCGTTAGACCCTTTAATGACTGACTCTAAATACCAGAGGGCGGTAAAAACCAGCGTTAGGAGCCTCTAACGCTGGTTTTGACGGCTACCGCCCAACTCTAAATCTAGGCCTATGAAATTAATGCCAAGCTAAGCTCATTATTATATGTTATTCACCTGTCATTCCTATCTCTAAACGATATAGAATTAGATTAAAATTAATGTCAATACTATCATTGTACATTTTTAATTCTTTGAAAAAAAATAATAAATATATTCTTATTGATCAAAATTTTGGGATTTGATAGATGAAAGACGTAACTAATGCTTGTCAATATTTTTTTTACAAAGATTTTTTTTTATATCTATACATAGCTAAATGATAGTGACAATATGTGATTTTGTTAGAAATAACGGTTTACTTACCAGTTCCTCTTCCAGCACCTGTATCTGGAGTGCTGGTCCTTACATCATGGAGTGTATCTGCAGAGGAAGAACTGTGTGTGAGAGTAGACCTTATAAATTGACCATGAGCTGCACTTGTAGATGGTCTTGAAACAGCTGCAGTAGATCTTGAAGTAGTGGGTGCTTCAGCGGTACTCCTCCCAGGCTGTACTTGTGGTGGAGGTGTAGCTTTAAATTAAAAATAAAATATAATATTGTTAATAATCCATTGCAAAATGTATTTTTTTTTTTAAATGTTTCAGTTCAATAAGAAAGCTAATACTGGTAAGATTGTGATCACGCCAGTGGCTTGTGGCACTACACCAATAATTAATTGTGTAAAATGAAAGTCAATAGATAATAAACAAAAAGGGCATGTGATCATGGGGCTGTCAGAATATGCTTAGATCAAAGTTAATATCATAGGTAAAAAGTTTACTAATATTTTATTTTTGATTTTGAAAATCTGTTGAATTACTAGTAGAGGAATTATCTATCTTTTGAAACACTTATTGTGTTGTTGGTTCTACATGTTATATAGTTTTGAAATATATTATTAACTTGTATCTAAGCATATTATAAAATAAACATGGTCACATGGCATTTAATTTATTAACAATTAAAATTAAATTGTGCCTATTATTGCAATTTTTTTTAAAAAGGCACGGTGTGAGCACAATGTTATCTATAGGCATCACATTACATAGTTCTCCCCTATATTGCAAATCAAATAATAAAAAAAAGGTCTATATGCGTCATTAAAAGGTGTTTTAGACTATCAAGTGAGAATGTATTGTTTAGCTTTCAAATACACTATTGTATGCAGGAACAATACAATAGACATATATCAATTGTTTTTAAATATTCCTGTTATAGCTTTATACAACAGATAATTAGAGAACCAACGGCTAGATTACAAGTCTTGCGTTATGAGTAAAAAAGCAGCGTTAAGCCTCATAACGCTGTTTTTTACTACCAGTGGTATTACGAGTCTTGCAGATTTCGGGGCACCGCACACTTTTTGGGCCTTATCGCAAATCAACTTACGCAAATTGCGTATAGTCTTTTTTTAATGGGACTTCCATAGCGCCGGTATTACAAGCTTGTCCTGGAAAGCCAAAAAGTGAGCGGTACAGCCTATCCCGTCAAGATTCATACCGCATTTTAAAGTCAGTAGTTATGAGTTTTAAACTACAAAGCCGTAGCATAAAACTCATAACTAAAGTGCTAAAAAGTACACTAACACCCATAAACTACCTATTAACCCCTGAACCGAGGCCCTCCCGCATCGTAAACACTAAAATTAAAATCTTAACCCCTAATTTGCCGCTCCGGACATTGCCGCCACTATAATAAACATATTAACCCTTAAACCGCCGCACTCCCGCCTCGCAAACATTAGTTAAATATTATTAACTCCTAATCTGCTGTCCCTAACATCGCCACCACCTACCTACATTTATTAACCCCTAATCTGATGCCACTATATTAAATTTATTAACCCCTAAATCTAAGTCTAACCCTATCCCTAACACCCCCTAACTTAAATATAATTAAAATAAATATAAATACAAATTCCTATCATTACCTAAATAATTCCTATTTAAAACTAAATACTTACCTATAAAATAAACCCTAAGCTAGCTACAATATAACTAATAGTTACATTGTAGCTAGCTTAGGGTTTATTTTTATTTTACAGGCAAGTTTGTATTTATTTTAACTAGGTAGAATAGTTACTAAATAGTTATTAACTATTTAATAACTACCTAGCTAAAATAAATACAAATTGACCTGTAAAATAAAACCTAACCTGTCTTACACTAACACCTAACCTTACACTAAAATTAAATAAATTACATAAATTAAATACAATTAACTAAATTTAAAAAAATTAGCTAAATTACAAAAAAACAAACACTAAATTACAGAAAATAAAAAACAAATTACAAGATCTTTAAACTAATTACACCTAATCTAATAGCCCTATCAAAATAAAAAAAGCCCACCCAAAATAAAAAAAACCCTAGCCTAAACTAAACTACCAATAGCCCTTAAAATGGCCTTTTGCGGGGCATTGCCCCAAAGAAATCAGCTCTTTTACCTGTAAACAAAATACAAACAACCCCCCAACAGTAAAACCAACCACCCACACAACCAACCCCCCAAATAAAATCCTAACTAAAAAAACCTAAGCTCCCCATTGCCCTGCAAAGGGCATTTGGATGGGCATTGCCCTTAAAAGGGCATTTAGCTCTATTGCGGCCCAAAGCCCTAACCTAAAAATAAAACCCACCCAATACACCCTTAAAAAATCCTAACACTAACCCCAGAAGATCCACTTACCGGGAGAAGTCTTCATCCAAGCAGCAAGATGTCCTCAAGGAAGCAGGCAGGAGTGTTCCTCCAGACAGGCAGAAGTGGTCCTCCAGACGGGCAGAAGTCTTCACCCAGACGGGCAGAAGTCTTCACCCAGACGGCATCTTCTATCTTCATCCTTCTGACGTGGAGCGGCTCCATCTTCAAGAGATCCAGCGTGGAGCATCCTCTTCAATCGACATCTTCTTGCTGAATGAAGGTTCCTTTAAATGATGTCATCCAAGATGGAGTCCCTTAGATTCCAATTGGCTGATAGAATTCAATTAAGGTTGAAAAATCCTATTGGCTGATACAATCAGCCAATAGGATTGAGCTTGCATTCTATTGGCTAATTGGAACAGCCAATAGAATGCAAGCTCAATCCTATTGGCTGATTGGAACAGATTAGTCGTGGCGAGCAAGGCATCAAATTTATCAATAATCCACCACTGCTCGTGGCGGGCTAGACGTGTCTATTTCTGGGTGGATTTTTAGTACATAGTGACAGCGGACACCATTTTGCCTGCGGCGAGTAACAGCGAGTTTATCCGCATCTACAATGTCGGATTAATTGACGGCTTAGTACATGGTGCCCTAAGAGTACCTCAAGGATAACTTCCCAACCAACCACATATATACATTTTTTCTTTCAGAAATGATTACTTACTTTCTCCTAGATTACGAGTTTTGCATTAACAGGGCTGCGGTGCTAATGAGCAGTTTATGCTCACCGCTCACTTACACACAGCGCTGGTATTACGGGTTTTTAGAAACCCGGCGTTAACCACAAAAAAGTGAGCGAAGAGCAACATTTTGCTCCACATCTCACCTCAATACCAGCGCTGCTTACATTAGCGGTGAGCTGGTAAAATGTGCTCGTGCACAATTTCCCCATAGGTATCAATGGGGAAGAGCCGGCTGAAAAAAAACTAACACCTGCAAAAAAGCAGCGTAAAACTCCTAACGCAGCCCCATTAATTCCTATGGGGAAATACATTTTATGTCTACACCTAACACCCTAACATGAACCCTGAGTCTAAACACCCCTAATATTACACTTATTAACCCCTAATCTGCTGCCCCCGACATCGCCAACACCTACATTATATTATTAACCCCTAATCTGCCGCTCCGGACACCGCCGCCACCTACATTATACTTATGAACCCCTAATCTGCTGCCCCCAACATCACCGAACCCTACATTATATTTATTAACCCCTAATCTGCCGCCCCCAATGTCGCCGCAACCTAACTACATTTATTAACCCCTAATCTGCCGCCCACAACGTCGCCACCACTATAATAAATTTATTAACCCCTAAACCTAAGTCTAACCCTAACCCTAACCCCCCCTAACTTAAATATAATTTAAATAAATCTAAATAAAATTACTATAATTAACTAAATAATTCCTATTTAAAACTAAATACTAATAGTTACATTGTAGCTAGCTTAGGGTTTATTTTTATTTTACAGGCAAGTTTGTATTTATTTTAACTAGGTACAATATTTATTAAATAGTTATTTACTATTTAATAACTACCTAGTTAAAATAAAGACAAATTTGGGGGGCGGAGCTAGCCGCTGAGCAGGGAAGCAGCATGAGAGAGGAGCTCCGTTGAGCACTATAGTTTAAAGTTTATCTCTTTTAACAAATTGGGTCAAAATTACAGCAAAATTCATTCCTAAGGAAGCCAGAAGCAAGTGAGCTTTAGTAAGGACACTCCGAACCTAAAAACGAACATTTTGACCTAGCTCGCAACAGGGTTACTGGCAGCCAGCCATTTTACTTTGGGACACTTGCTGCAGTATAGCCGCTCTCACCTCCACAGCCTCGGAGGGTCGGGGCTCCGCTCCGAGGTGCCTGTGGAGCTCATTTGACCCTGAAACTTGAGACTGGGCTGAGGTTCACGGCGCCCAGCAGGATCCCGCCACCGCACCCGCAAAAAAGTCCCGGTGAGCCAGCCTAAGGCCTCAAACGCAAGCCCGTGCAGTACGCCATCCAGGGAGGAGAAACTACCAAGAGCCAGATGTCTAGACCACCCCAGCCTAATTGAGGCCTGTAGTCGGCTGCAGTTTGCCGAGGAACATTCAGATGGACACTTACCCCTAGAGATCTTTCTTGGGTGCTGGGCCTACGTCCGAATAGGCTACCCGGCTGCTTGCACAGGCCAGTTTGGGCAGGTTGTGGAGGATGAGGGTGAGAATTCCAAGTGCGCCACTACTCATTTGGCGCGAATCTCCGCCATTTTGGGACCTGATCTCCCTGCTCCACACAAGGCCTCCAGCAGCAGAGCGCAACATACATCGGCCAGACAGGGTAAGAACTTACATTATACACTGAAGCATTACATGCTTGCACCTGCCGACAACCTGGGCCATTCTCCTGTTATATTATACTGCCCATCAGGGAAGTAACAAGCTACCAGAGCCCCACTCCAGGTTGGAGGAGTGGGATATTTTATAGTTCCCCCATAACTTGCCATCTCATTGTGATATCTGATTGGGTGCTCCTGCACACATTAAAGCCCACACTCATAAATCTAACTACTCCTGGGTTTCCTCAGCGGTCCATACTCTACATGCAGATCTGCAGCCCTCGAGCACCACACAAGCGAGGTCTGTCCCTTAGGCCTAACACTACACCACAAGTGCCAGAGAAGCTCAGATTTACCCTGTCAGCTGAGGCCCCTTGGGAAGGGCCCTAATCTATTGCCCTAGAACTTTACTGTCCCTTTTTGGAACCTGGCTTCTCTGCCAAGTAGCTAGTGCCCCATGATCTGCCCTTTACCAGTTTTGCAACCTGCTGCATGAACAGTCCTGCTCCAAATCCTGCAGCCTGCTGCATAGACTAATTGGTCTGACAAGACCCATTGTACTTCTTTCACTAGCCCCTGAGGTCTGCATGGTTTATTGGAGGTGCCCTTTCTCCCCCAGGCTAGCCCAATAGGGGCCCTTAAGTTGCATAACCCTCGGAAAAAGCTGCTGCGTCAGCTCAGGTGTCTCTGAACTTTGCATTCAGATTGTAGTGTTGTTGACTTAACTCATTCTTTCTCTTACAGGTACCACCCTCTGCTGCCTACACAATACTGGTTTTGCTTATAACTAACTGACTCTATCTTCCCAGACTAGACAGTATACATATCCCCCACCATACACTCACACCACTAATCTGACCTAGGCCCCTTCTCATTTAACCTCACACCACACTCTCTCCATACTGCTAGATGCCCTCCAGCACTCTCACACCTCATTCCCACACCTAGCTTTATTCTGTATTTTCTTATACAGGCGCTATTATACACTGTGTGCAGAATTATTAGGCAAATGAGTATTTTGACCACATCATCCTCTTTATGCATGTTGTCTTACTCCAAGCTGTATAGGCTCGAAAGTCTACTACCAATTAAGCATATTAGGTGATGTGCATCTCTGTAATGAGAAGGGGTGTGGTCTAATGACATCAACACCCTATATCAGGTGTGCATAATTATTAGGCAACTTCCTTTCCTTTGGCAAAATGGGTCAAAAGAAGGACTTGACAGGCTCAGAAAAGTCAAAAATAGTGAGATATCTTGCAGAGGGATGCAGCACTCTTAAAATTGCAAAGCTTCTGAAGCGTGATCATCGAACAATCAAGCGTTTCATTCAAAATAGTCAACAGGGTCGCAAGAAGCGTGTGGAAAAATCAAGGCGCAAAATAACTGCCAATGAACTGAGAAGTCAAGCGCGCAGCTGCCAAGATGCCACTTGCCACCATTTTGGCCATATTTCAGAGCTGCAACATCACTGGAGTGCCCAAAAGCACAAGGTGTGCAATACTCAGAGACATGGCCAAGGTAAGAAAGGCTGAAAGACGACCACCACTGAACAAGACACACAAGCTGAAACGTCAAGACTGGGCCAAGAAATATCTCAAGACTGATTTTTCTAAGGTTTTATGGACTGATGAAATGAGAGTGAGTCTTGATGGGCCAGATGGATGGGCCCGTGGCTGGATTGGTAAAGGGCAAAGAGCTCCAGTCCGACTCAGACGCCAGCAAGGTGGAGGTGGAGTACTGGTTTGGGCTGGTATCATCAAAGATGAGCTTGTGGGGCCTTTTCGGGTTGAGGATGGAGTCAAGCTCAACTCCCAGTCCTACTGCCAGTTTCTGGAAGACACCTTCTTCAAGCAGTGGTACAGGAAGAAGTCTGCATCCTTCAAGAAAAACATGATTTTCATGCAGGACAATGCTCCATCACACGCGTCCAAGTACTCCACAGCGTGGCTGGCAAGAAAGGGTATAAAAGAAGAAAATCTAATGACATGGCCTCCTTGTTCACCTGATCTGAACCCCATTGAGAACCTGTGGTCCATCATCAAATGTGAGATTTACAAGGAGGGAAAACAGTACACCTCTCTGAACAGTGTCTGGGGGGCTGTGGTTGCTGCTGCACGCAATGTTGATGGTGAACAGATCAAAACACTGACAGAATCCATGGATGGCAGGCTATTGAGTGTCCTTGCAAAGAAAGGTGGCTATATTGGTCACTGATTTGTTTTTGTTTTGTTTTGAATGTCAGAAATGTATATTTGTGAATGTTGAGATGTTATATTGGTTTCACTGGTAAAAATAAATAATTGAAATGGGTATATATTTGTTTTTTGTTAAGTTGCCTAATAATTATGCACAGTAATAGTCACCTGCACACACAGATATCCCCCTAAAATAGCTATAACTAAAAACAAACTAAAAACTACTTCCAAAAATATTCAGCTTTGATATTAATGAGTTTTTTGGGTTCATTGAGAACATGGTTGTTGTTCAATAATAAAATGAATCCTCAAAAATACAAGTTGCCTAATAATTCTGCACTCCCTGTATAGAGCTTACTTAACACCAGCCTCCTTAAGATTGCTACCAGTATAATATCCCATTTACCAAATAGGTTTTTTACCTTGCCTAGGCAGGGACTCTGACTGTATTTCTTAAGTGGCTGACCCCCGACTGGCCCCCCCTTTCCGGTCCAGCTTGTCTGGGCTGGTCACTTCGCCCTCCCATTTTTCCTTCCGCAAGGTCGTATCCCCTGTTCCCGGGCCAGAAGGGGACTTACCTCAGATTTAATTTTGGTTCTCATCTGTGGCTGGGTGTGAGTTTGCATTTGACCTGTGTCTGGGGGGATCTCGCTGGCCCCAGCCCCCCGGTGGCGACTTTCCCTTTTACAAACTGGGCTGGAGGATACTTAATCTCTAGCAGGGTGGCCGCCATGGAGGGGTAGGGGTCGGGGAGGTCCACTGGGCCCCTCTTTGTGCGCTATTTAATGTGATTATATGCTCATTTTCTTATTTTTGTAACTGCCTGTGAGTCCAACTTTTGGTGCCTCTATTTCCTGACCTGTCCTGTGTCTGCTCTCACCCCATTGACTCTCTCCTTGCCACTAGTTCAAAATGCCTCACACGGCCAGGCGAAACACAAAAACATCTGGGTCAGTGAAGAAAACGGTGCTAGACCACTTTTCTCTATCACGTAAGGAGCCGGAAGATGACTCCAACGATGGCATGAGTGGATCAGAATCTCTGGGAGAGGGCTCTCAGCATGACACTATGTTGAATCCCAGGTCCCAGCACTTCATTACTGAGGATACTCTTCAAAAGATGCTAGCCAGTCAGAACCACTTCATCACGAAAGAAATCCAAAAAAACCATGCTGAGCTCAAAAAGATATTTCGGAAATCGGAGAACGGGTAGATTCCCTGGAAAGGCGGCAAGAGGATATCACCACAAACCAATCAAACCTTTTGGCTTACTCTGAATCATTGTCGGATCAGCTGAGTCAGCTGGAGTTTAAACTGGCAGATGTCGAAGATCGGACCCGCAGAAACAACATTAGATTTCGGGGCATACCAGAAGACATTGCATCAGCAGATCTGCATGGCTTTCTTCAGGAGCTCTTTGACAGTTTGTTGGGTCCCATGGAAGGTCTAGCCACTACTATGGAAAGAGCTCACAGAGCACTACACCCAAGGTCTGTCTCACAAGAAAAACCAAGAGACGTTATAGTCTGTTTCCACAGTTTTCTCTTCAAAGATAAGCTGATGCAGGCCGCCTTTCGCAAGCCCCAGTTAACAGAAAAATTTCAGGCTATCCAACTCCTTCCTGATTTGTCGGCCCACACCTTGCAATTCAGAAGGCAATACCAGCCAGTCACGCTGGCCCTTAGAAAAGCTGGCATACGCTAGAGATGGGGTTATCCGTCCAAGTTGCTGATTTCAAGAGACAATCAAACCCATATAATCTCTTCACTGGCCCAGGGCACTGCATTGCTGTCACAATGGGGTCTCGCCAAAGGCGACACGACGGAACCCGCCCCCCTTAGGGCGAAATTTAGAGCTACGGTCCCTGAATGGACTGCTAAGGATCAGCGCTCTAAGAGGCAAAAAACGCAGCAGTCACAGGACTCTCAGGGTCTCCAGGACCCCTCTTCCTGAAAGTGAGGTACCACTGGCCAGCAACAACATTCGTTAGCCAACATGCCATAATTCAGGGTCTACCCCCAACAAAGGTGGCCCTACAGATAGCAAGGTATTTCCTCTGTGTTGGACTCCTTGCGGTCCCCGCCTAGACTATTGTTACTACAGTTTCTAAGTTTATATTTGCACTGTTAGAGCTTATTCTTGTTTTCTAATATTATCTGAGGCTAACCCAGTACAGGTCACTTGCCTCTAATTGGGCAGGCAAGATACTAGCCTTACTCTCCAGATTGTAAATGCACTCTTTTATCACACTTAATTTGTTATTACTGTTCATAAGTCCATATGTGCACTGTTAGAGCTTATTCACGCTTTCTAAATATTATCTGAGGCTAATCCAGTTCAGGCTACTTGACTCTAATTGGGCGGGCAGGATACTAGCTCTAACCTCTGATAGTAAATGCACTGTTTTATCACACCTAATTAAGATTGGTTGTACGCTTGTTTAGAATGGACGTTTTACATTTTACTTAGGTTTGTTGTTGCTGACCACACATATTTATCAATGTTCCCACAGGCTTAATATTTGTATATTCATTTACATGTTTTCCTTTCTCTGTGCATGGAGTGGGGCCGATGGCTTTGGCTCTCTCTCTGCATACTCCTCTCCTTGCTCCCCCCCCCACATAGGTAGTCCACATCAGGGTTCCAAATAGGTGAACTATTTTAACCTCATTTTCTAATACAACACCTTTGAGCTGATTTCCCGCCCTAATCCCCTCCCCTAACCTCTTTCCTATTCCCTTTTTCTACCCTTTTCCCCATCCCCTAGCTTAACTCGAGAAATGGCGCACTGCTTAAAAGTACTCACACACAATGTAAGAGGCCTTAACTCCCCTTTTAAAATGAGCCTCTTGTCCCGCGAACTCAGACTCCATAACCCTGATGTTGTGTTCCTACAAGAGACTCACTGGCAGTCAGGCACCCCCCAATATTTCTACTCTCGTTCCTACAAAGTTCTAGCACACTCACCCTTCTCCAAGAAGGCTAGAGGCACGGCCATTGTACTCCATAACAGTATCGCCTATGAGCAAATCCATGTACTTATTGACCCCCAAGCTAGATACACAATTCTGATTTGCAAGCTGGACCATGTTCTCCACACATTGGTCTCCATTTACCTCCCCAATTCCCGGCAGCCTGCATGTCTCCGCACTACTCTACAGACACTGGACAAGGTTAAACAAGGGAGGGTCCTGATTGCGGGCGATTTTAACATGATGTGGGAGTCAGGACTCGACCGTAAGCAGCTAAACTCTAGTTGTAATCATTTACAAGAGGCATATACCTCTGCCCAATTCAGGGTAGTAATGTCACAATACAGGTACTTTGACGTCTGGAGAAGCCTATATCCTAATGACAGGGACTTCACCCATTACTCTCACCCCCACAAGACTTATTCCCGTTTGGACTACATTTTCTGTCAGGCAGGATCCTTGGACTCAGTCTCTCGTTCTAGCATCTCACTCAGTTCCTTGTCGGATCATGATTTAGTAACAGCAGACTTGTTCCTATTGGATAATCTGCCATCTAAGTCCGCCTGGTGCCTCCCTAGACACATATTGGCTGATATCCCATTCAGAGAAGAACTGAAGCGGGACCTGGTTGAACTGTTGGTCTGTAACGACAACGGCCAGACCTCGGATGATATTCTTTGGGGCGCGATTAAGGCAACAGTCAGGGGCCTTGTTATCCGCAAACAAGGTCACTTGAAAAAGCTTGCAGGCCTTACTCTCTCACAAGCACACACAAACTTAGGTCCCTAGAATCCCTTAATCGCTCCTCCATCAGCTTAGATGTGGCAGCTCAAATCACTTCAGTGAAGGAGCACATTAACCACCTAGAGTTGCAACGCACTCAAAACAACCTCTGCAAATTAAAACAATTATACTACTACAAAGGTAATAGACCTGACACCAGGCTTGCAAACAAACTCAGACATAAATATAGCAACTCCCGCCCTCTCCCAGATTAACTACAGCGGCAAACAATATAAAAAACCCTCCCAGGTTGGTGAATGCTTTGCTGATTTCTTTTCCAAATTATATAATATTAAAAATTCCGAGACTTCTAACCCAACTTCTAGTCAAGACATCAGAAACTTCTTATCATCAGCCAATCTTCTGAAGCTCACAACTGAGCAGCAGGACTCACTTACAGCCCCTATATCTATGGGGGAGATTAAACAAACAATAAAAAACCTAAAGCCCTTTAAGGCCCCGGGACCTGATGGTTTCTCTGCCCAGTTTTACAAGGTGTTTTTTTTTTATAATTTTATTTATATCCAGCAATGTATAACGTTACAAAGAAAAAAAAATATTTGTCTTTTGCGCCACGCAGGGCCAAATGTCATATATCATACATAGAAACAACTGACATACATCATGATATGCTTATTGACATTTCAAAAGAACTTCATAATTATACACAACACTGGGTTTTCAGTATTCACTAAACCATAACAAACAACAAAATGACAAAACAAAACCACACAATACAAAACAAAACAAGACCAACAAGACAAGACATGACAAGACAAACCGGCCAAGACAAGACAAGACAAGAGAAGACGACAAAACAAGACATAACAAGACAGGACCAGATGAGACAAAAAAAGACAAGACCAGACAGGACCAGACAAGACAAAAAAAAAAAAAAAAAAAAAGGAAGTATATTCCCACCCTCATCTCATCACTCCCGCCCCCATCTCAGCCATCTCTCATGGAGTTCCTGACTGGGTTATTCAATCCAGGTATATGGAAAAACATTTAATAAAGTCAGTTCCGCAAAACTCACTGATGATAGAAAAGGGGAGAGGATCATTTTTTGAAGCGTACTTGGATACGATAAAATAACAGGGGACCATCTCCATAGAAACTTCTTAATTCTATTCTCAGTGGCATCATGGAGGTGGTATGACTCAAAAAGAATTTGATCTTGAAGCATTTTAAAGACGGTAGCTAAACCTGGTACAAGTCTGGCTTTCCAATTTCTAAGTATGCATTATCTAACTGCCAATATTATAGTGTTTAAACTATTTATAGTACTGCTATTAAGGGCATCTTCTGGCGGAAATAGAAAGATAATGTCCTTCGCAGATAGGGCGATTGAAACTTTGTATAGTTTATTAAACCAGTAGATCATTTTCAGCCATAGATGTCTGACTTTAGGGCATGACCAGAACATATGTAGTGTATCTGCTCTGATGTACGAACAACGTGGACAGAGATTAACCACGGACGGAAAGAACTAAGTTATTTTCCATGGTGAAAGATACCAGTTGTTAATCACTTTCATGTGTGATTCATTCCAGGCCATCGGGACTTTCCATTTACGTATTGATTCAAAGCTCTGTTTAATTATTCCATGCTCTACCGAAGGAATTAAGGATGACCAGGATTTACAGATGGTATCCAAGACAGACAAGCTTTGTTTATTCAACATGATATCATACATCAGGGAAATGGAAGAGTTCCCTGATGTGAATTTTTGTATACAAAGCTTAATATCCGACCAGTCCACAAAAGATAACGCACACCAATTCTGCCCTGAGATGAAATGTCGGATTTGAAAATAAGCGAATAGACTAGATCTAGATAATCCATATTTGTTAAAAATAGCTTCTGCAGATAACATTTGATGGTTTTCATCGACTAATTGTTTTACATAACATAGCCCTTTTTCCGCCCAGTCTTTAAAGACTCTCTGATATAGACCTGGAAGAAAGCTTGGATTACTTAAGATCGGAAGAAATTCTGAAACAGAGTAATCTAACTCTAAAATTCCACAAAATTTTTGCCATGCCTGAACTATGTTCTTAATAGAGATAAGACAGCTCACATTCTGAGGCAATTTCTGTACTTGTAAATGTAAAATAGCTTTTAAAGAAAATGGAGCGATTAAAAAAGATTCTATTTCTTCAGATGCTACTATATTAGATCCTGTGAGCCAATCTATCGCTATTTTAACCAGAGCGGCCAGATTACAAAGTTTCAGATTAGGCAGGGCAAGTCCTGCTACTCCAGTGCTTTGCATTAATCTTACCAGGGCAATTCGAGACTTTTTATTATTCCAAATGAATTCGTCCATATTCGGGATGACACATCCATCCCGGGGATAATGCTTTCAGGCACTTTGCAAAAAATTGCATTGTTCACGGATGACATCACAATTTTCACTGCAGATCCAGGTAGTACCATTGCCCGGCTATTGGAGGTCTTAAAGACCTTTGGGGACCTTTCATTTTACAAACTGAATGCCCAAAAGACAGAGATATACTGGTGGGGTTACTCTCACAACTATATTCACAGGTTAAAGGAACGCTACAATTTTAAATGGTCACAGGAGCAGGTTACCCACTTGGGTGTAAAGATTTCCAATAGTGCCCCAAAAATGATCAAAGATAATTATGTCCCCCTGCTATCAGAACTGAGATCTCTAAAGAATGTCTGGGATCACAAGTCCATCTCATGGATGGGGCATATCACCTCTATTAAAATGTCTTTTCTTCCTAAACTCACCTACTTATTCAGGTGCCTCCCCATTAGAGTTCCCTTGCAGCTCTTGCTTCAGTTCCAGAGCGAGATAACAAAGTTTATTTGGAGGGGGAAGACTCCTCGAATAGCCCAAAAACCCCTGAAATTCCCTATACACCTAGGGGGTCTAGCGTCTCCCTCTGTGGTGAAATACTACGAGGGTGCCATGCTTACCCACATCTCCCAAAGGGGGTACTTCAGTCTTGTGACAAATGACGTGAAATTGAACAGGCTTCCCTGCCACACAATATCCTGCTTAAAGAAGTAATTTGGACCCCTCCGCACAGTCGCAGGAGTTTAGGCATCAATAACCTGGTCATTACAGAGTGCCTTCAGGTATGGGACAAAATCCGGCACCGCCAGTTAATTGCCCCTCATCCCTCCCCTATCACTTTGGTGGCTGGTCTCCTTACTGGACTGGCTGATACTCATCCGAATATATGGGCCAGACTGGGGATCAAGCAGGTCTCAGACTTCTGGTCTGCTTCACAGGCTGATGGTTTCATAGACCCAACTCTCTTGGACACCCCCGCTGATACCCCCCCGATCCTCCTCTTTGAAGCTACCAGGATCAAAAGCTTTTTGAGAAGCTGGGGTTTCCTCCCCACCACTTCTCTGCAGCCCACTCCGTGGGAGTCAATTTGGAAGACGGGTCGCAGACTTGTTAGGCCATTATCGATCCACTATGGTCTACTTGATGGCTCTGTTCCACCCGAAGTCACCCCACATCTGCTGATTTGGGATGCCTTGTTGCATTCCCAAATCTCGGTAGAGTCCTGGCAAAGGGCTATTCTTCTTACAAAGAAAACCCTTCACTGTATCACAATGTTCGAGACCTACTACAAGGTGGTCTCCCATTGGTACCTGGTCCCCTCCCGGCTCTCAAAGATGTACCCAGGAGTTTCGCCCCTGTTTTTTACTGGTAAAAGAGCTGATTACTTTGGGGCATTGCCCCGCAAAAGGCCCTTTTAAGGGCTATTTGTAATTTAGTGTAGGGTAGGGCTTTTTTTTATTTTGGGGGGCTTTTTTATTTTGTTAGGGGGATTAGAGTAGGTGTAATTAGTTTAAAAATCTTGTAATTATTTTATTATTTTCTGTAATTTAGTGTTTTTTTTTCCGTACTTTAGATAATTTTATTTAATTGTAATTAATTGTATTTAATTTAGTTAATTTATTTAATTATAGTGTAGTGTTAGGTGTAATTGTAACTTAGGTTAGGTTTTATTTTACAGGTAAATTTGTCTTTATTTTAACTAGGTAATTAATAAATAGTTAATAACTATTTAATAACTATTCTACCTAGTTAAAATAAATACAAAATTGCCTGTAAAATAAAAATAAACCCTAAGCTAGATACAATGTAACTATTAGTTATATTGTAGCTAGTTTAGGGTTTATTTTATAGGTACATATTTAGTTTTAAATAGGAATAATTTAGTTAATTGTAGTAATTTTATTTAGATTTATTGTAATTATATTTAAGTTAGAGGGGTTAGTGGCGGCAACGTTGGGGGCGGCAGATTAGGGGTTAATAAATGTAGGTAGGTGGCAGCGATGTTAGGGACGGCAGATTAGGGGTTAATAATATTTAACTAGTGTTTGCGATGCGGGAGTGCAGCGGTTTAGGGGTTAATATATTTATTATAGTTTTTGCGATGTGGGGGGGGCTCGGTTTAGGGGTTAATAGGTAGTTTTTGGGTGTTAGTGTACTTTTTAGCACTTTAGTTAAGAGTTTTATGCTACAGCATTGTACCATAAAACTCTTAACTACTAACTTTAAAATGCGGTACCAGGCTTGACAGAAGAGGGTTTACCGCTCACTTTTGGTCAGACTCGTAATACCAGCGCTATGTAAGTCCCATTGAAAATATAGGATACGCAATTGACGTAAGTGGATTTGCGGTATTTCCGAGTCTGGCCAAAAAAGTGAGCGGTACACCTGTACCTGCAAGACTCTTAATACCAGTGGGCGTTAAAAAGCAGCGTTGGGACCGGCCAATGCTGCTTTTTAAGCCTAACGCACAACTCATAATCTAGCCATTTGACTCTTAAAATATGAACTTAAAGGGACACAAGTCAAAATTAACTTTTATGATTCAGACAGAGCATGCAGTTTTAAAACACTTTCCAGTTTACTTCCATTATAACATTTTTCACTTTCTGGGGAACAAGATCCTACTTGGCATTTGCATAACCTCACAGGGTATATGTACACTAGTCTATGATTGGCTGATGTCTGTCACATGATACAAGGGGCCGGAAAGTGGGAGAAAAAAAAAATTGTCAGAAAAAAATCAAATCTACTGCTTATTTGAAATTCAAAGTGTTATTGCATTGTCTTTTTATTATGTACTTGTTAATTATGTAATTCTACTGCATTGAGTGGTCCTTTAATAATATACAGAACTTACATATATCAAATAGTAATATCCTTTGGTACATACATAGGAGGTACAAGAGAATCATATTGAACTATTGCTTTTTAAATGTTTAAATGTTGGCAATTGATACATCCCATATAAAGTTAATTACATTTCATTTCAGTAGCTAAAGGACCACTCAATGCAGTAGAATTGCATAATCAACAAGTGTATAATAAAAAGACAATGCAATAACACTTTGAATTTCAAATAAGCAGTAGAATTTTTTTCTGACAAGTTTATTTTTTCTACCTGTATCATGTGACAGACATCAGCCAATCACAGACTAGTATACAATACCCTATGAGCTTGCGCATACGCTCAGTAGGAGCTGGTGCCTTAGAAAGTGTGAATATAAAAAGAAAGGGTAAATTAATGGGAAAGTGTCTTTAAACTGCATGCTCCATTTGAATCATAAAAAAGGTTTATTTTGACCTTAGTGTCTCTTTATTCAGATAACAGTTGTTCATGAGTGAAGAAGCGTGTCCGTCATTACCACTCCTGTTTCTGTAACATAAGAGCTGAAATAAATCCTTATTATTAATAGTGTAGCACAGAACTACATGCATAATGGTCTCCTATTGGTGCAGCCTGGTTTTGTTGTTGAAGAGTCATTTTTTATTGTTGTGTCTTCCTGGTTAAACCTTGTTGTTTCCTCATAATTCAGTGCGGTGCCTTTTCTACCATTTTCACTGCTTAACTTTTCTTCCTGTTTGCTAGTACAACTGAATTACTGTGTCGCGAAATGATGTAGGTCTAAAAAGTGTGTCATCAACATGAAAAGTTTGGAAAGCTCTGCTCTAATCACATACTCACGTAAAGTACATGGGTCAAGTCGTACAAAAAAAGCGTGGGAACTCTCTAACGCTTCCACTTAGGACACCTCAGCCATGTTTTCCTGGACACGTATGAGTTACTCATGCTGCAGGGTAGAATATGAATAGTGCTGTCCAGAAACACAATACATGTTCCTTCCTGCACACCCTGCAGCATGTGTAACTCATAAGTGTCCAGGAAAACATGGGTGAGGTGGCAACCCTACTTCCAACCCCCTCACAATTAATATTGTTTTATCCACACACACATAAACTTACATACACACACTGTATTTATATGCATATAATCTATAGCAAATTAAAATAATGAAAGCAAATTAAAACCAATGAAGGGATAAATGGTTGCCTTTGGGCCTGAGGATGGACACTTACTGGAGTTGTGGAAAATGGAATCAGGTGTTTGTATAGGAGGGGGCGATCATTGGGTAACATCCTGTCCCCCTCGGTTCTTAGATCAGAACCTAAACTACAAAGTTCATGGTTAACACACTTGGGCATGTACAGGTGTGGATGTACTAGATGCCGGGCATGTGACTTTGTTGAAATGTAAAACTCATTTACCTCTATGGTTACCAACAAGACATATCCTATTAAGACATGTCTCAACTGTACCTCTACTTATGTCATTTACCTCGCATCATGTATAACCTGTCAGGTCCAGTATGTAGGTCTTACCATCCGAGATGTGAAAACACGCATCAGGGAACAACATCTTTTGTCCATCACTGTTGGCACTTCAACTACACTGATTTTTGCACAAAAACATGGGTGCAGAGAAGACACCTTTAGATGGAAAGCCATTGAAAAGGTAAATAGACCCAAGCAGGGGGGTGACAGGGACAAGATTTTACATAAAAGGTAACTGTTTTGGATTTTCCACTTACGTACCAGAGTACCATTAGGGCTGAACAGTGAATTTGACTAAATTAATTTCTGGGAATAAACTGTTTGGCAAAAATATAGAAATGACTAGCGCCAAGAATTATATGATCCACAAACTCTCAAGAAAAATAGGGCTCTCCCAAACCCTAAATACCAAAACAACTAAGACAAAAAAGGAGACTTGAAAAGTGCAGTTACCTGCTAAAGTGTAAAACAAAAGAAAAGGGTAAAAATCACAATTAATTATAAGATTAAATGAAAGAGTTATGAACAATTAATGAGGGGACTTCATATTGACTGCCCTGTATGACTATCTAAAAACCTAATTTGATGGTTAAAAGAGATGATATTACTAGCTCAAAGTGCATATAATGGCAAAATTAGAAGAGGTTTAAGACATGTAGAAATCAGAACATAGAGGCAGTGTGTGAACGCACTAGATATAAAACGCCCTACTTGTCAATTGACCTATTTTAATACGTGAAAATTAAAATTAAAATGCTTGCTATAAATTCATAGAAGAATACAATAACCTAATAAATACAATTGATATAACATGCTGTGCATCAAATAAAAGCATGCATTACATAAAACAGTTTTGGAAATAAAAGTTCATAGAACTCCAAAACACGGTCAAAAGACTGTCCAGTCTGTGTAACGACCATAGGTTGTAGTTCGTCAAATCCTCCTTTATGTACCTATGGAGAGGAGAAACCAGATCCTCCTTACACGTAGCCAAAGCAAATGGATAAAATGACAAATCCGTACTCACAGTTAGGAGCACCGTAATCCACTTGATTTTTGAGTCCTGTCCCAAAAAGCTGTCACTGCCATCCTCATAGTATCAGAAAGGCCCTCTTGCTGTATTTTAAAAGGAGCGCTTTATCACTAACAGCGGCTTACTTGAGGGCAAAAGTCTTACACGGGCTGTCAGATCGACAACGCCGGATACAATCTTCTGTGTGAATGTGTGAATATAGGCAAGCTCTAATTAGATAAGCCCCTATCAGCTGGGTACTGTAGCAAAAACTGAGCAACATGTTTCAAATTGCTCAGGACAGGACTCAAAAATCGATTGGATTACGGTGCTCCTAACTGTGAGTACGGATTTGTCATTTTATCCATTTGATTTGGCTACGTGTAAGGAGGATCTGGTTTTTCCTCTCCATAGGTATATAAAGGAGGATTTGATGAACTACAACCTCTGGTCGGACAGATAGCTCAGCATGCTAAGGCACTGTGGCTGAGCTCTGTAGCAACCCAAGGGTTGCAGGTTCGATCACCGGCGAGGTCCACTCAGCCTTTTATCCTTCTGAGATCGATAAAAGGAACAGCACCTTGAGACCCTTGCGGGTGATTAGCCGTGCTTTACCCAATACATACATACATACATATGGTCATTACACAGACTGGACAGTCTTTTGACCAGCGAATCGTGTTTTGGAGTTCTATGAACTTTTATTTCCAAAACTTTTTAATGTAATGTATGTTTTTATTTGATACACAGCGTGTTATATCAATTGTATTTATTGTGTTATTGTATTCTTCTATAAATTTATAGCAAGTATTTTCATTTTAATTTTCACATATTAAAATAGGTCAATTGACAAGTAGTGCATTATAAATCTAGTGCCCTCACACACTGCCTCTATGTTCTGATTTCTACATGTTTTTAACCTCTTCTAATTTTGCCATTTTTGCACTTTGAGCTAGTAATAGCATCTCTTTTAACCATCAAATTTGGTTTTTAGATAGTCATACAGGACAGTCTATATGAGGTCCGCTCATTAATTGTTCATACCTCCAGGGGCAAAACTACAAGGGATGCTGAGTACGCAACTGCGACTGGGCCCCTAAGTGTGGGGTCCAGTTTAAAAAAAAAAAATTTTTCTTTTTCTTTTTTCAATAAAAATGTTGACCTACCACTGCCTGCCCTGATATCATGTGAGTGTGACATGATGCCTCACTAGTGTCTCTGACTACAGGGGTTAGTGTTTCTGTTTTACCCATTGGTGTTTATGTGTGTATGTACGTATGGGACTGTGTGTATGTGTATGTTTGTGGAACCAGCAAATTACAGACCTTGTTACTACAGCATGGGGGGGCGGGGGGTAAACAGTGTCACTATACAGTATCACTATATATAGTATGGGGGGCTGGACCATGTCACAGACTACTATGGGGTGTGGGGCCCTTATTAGATTCTTGCACCTGGGCCCTGTGGTTTCTAGTTACACCTCTGCATACCTCTTTCATATAATCTTATAATTAATTGTGATTTTACCCTTTTCTTTTATTTTACACTTTAGCAGGTAACTGCGCTTTCGAGTCCCCTTTCCTTTTTTGTCTTAATAAACTGTTTGGCACCCGCTGGGTGAGAATGAGGTTAACTATGATTATATACTGTATATATATATATATATATATATATATATATATATATATATATATATATATATATATATATATATATATATGCACTTACAGTATGTACTTATTCTTGTAATCATTTCATTTTGTTTTGATTTAATCTGTTTTTATTTGTCTATCCACCTATTTGCCCTGTCAGTGTATTACCTCAATTGTGTACACTTTTACTTGCTTACATATGTATCCATACAAACAGGGCACAAATGGTTCTTTCCTGGTTATTTTTATGCAACCACAATGGGCAACAAACAATGATTGAATAATATTGAAACAAACTAGTTAAATAGTGTTTCCATGGACAAAAGTTTCGTTTTATAGGGTGTCTGAGAGAGAGAAATACTTTTCCAGTGAAATACATATATATATGGTTATACCCTCATACGACCTACAAACATCACTATTATTATTATTCATCGTACAGATATAATTATCTCTAATGCACAGATAAGTTTGTAAATACACTATCCAATTCTTAACCGGTCCATGGTATATTCTGAGTAGTTTTTTTTTTTTTTTTTTTTACGGTCTAAATGTTTAGAAATCTATTCAGGTAATGTAAGTATTACACTATTAGTGCATAGAACTTACCCTTTTCAGTAAAACAAGATTCACAACTGTGGTAAAAATACATCTAGCTTTAAAATTCAATTTGATTTGCAACAGTGATGTCATTTTTGTTTCATCCAATGAATGGTTTTTATTTGTTTTTTAAATTCAGGTTGTATCAGTGGAACTACATGCCATGAGTACAGCTATATGCTGAAATGCATTGGCTATTCTTTGACACACTGTGCAATGTTCGTGTTGTGCACCAGTATGTAGTTAATATTTTGAACATTAAAAGTTGAAGGCTGTGACACACTGCAAGCGATGCGGAGCGCATCGCTTCTGAAGTTCAATTATTTCATCTCTGAGTGCTCAGCTACGCGACCTGATGCAGCAGAGTGCTCAGAGATGAAAAGGCAGGACACACTGAGCGCGCACAACCGCATCTACACGCTGTGCACCGCTCCGCTTGCAGTGTGTCACAGCCTTAAGTCTTACTATACCTTCAAGCTGGCTGGAAACTCTTCTTATTCTTGAGGATGGACACCCATAGTTACATTTTTACATGGCAGGGGTGACATTTGTATTTGTAATTTAGGATTCAACTGATACTGAATAATGAGAAGCCAGACACACACTTTTTAGAACACATGAATTGGCATTTTTATATAAATGATGCTGAATAATACAAAAATAGCCTTAGTGTTTTTTTTAGGTGATGCTACTCCCTGGCTCTTCAAAGAATGGTTAACTGCAAGGAAAACAGAAACAGAGGCACCACATGTGTAGATCAATCAAAACTGACAAAATCCAAGCAAGATGAGATACAGGATACTCACAAACGTGAAGGCACTCTCTTGTGCCTGTAGGGGCAGGCTGGTATTTAACAGCAAACCAGCTGGCTGTACCAAGGGATCCCCGTCAGGATATCCTATAGTTGTGGTGGATCTCAAAACAGCAACCCTTATCTAGGTTACTTCCAGCAAAAAGGAAAATATGTCCAGAGGGGAGGAAGGCTAAACAGCCTTATGGTTACTGGCAAGGGAAATGCCACACGAACACCAGATTTGTTAAAAAAGTTTCAAGTATTTTATTTTTCAAAAGATAAAAAATACCATCAGTAATAAATTACAGCTGGGTGTGTTATATGGCAAGTCTCCTTGTATATGCAGAGATAATAGCGACGCGTTTCTCAGGGAAGACCCTGGCTCTCAGGGTGTGTAAGGCTCTGTAATGTAAACATCTGATATCATGATCTTGATAAGGTTTGTGTGGGCACTCACTCTGCAGTAAGAAACAGTGATAATGTGATTTAAAGTAAAATTGTCACAAGGTGTCCGAGTGTCATTTTCTTTTACCATTAACACATATACCAAGTAAATTTGAAGCAAGTAACACTGGCAGAGGAAGCAGGAGGCATGAGGACACAGTAACATTTAAAGCAAAACACGTCAGCTTGCATGTTGGGATGAAACTGGTAAGGTTGAATCTGCAGCACATGCATTATGTTGCACATGCCAGCATTCTGCAGAGAACCTGGTCTGCTGACCATAAGTTGAAAGACATACAGACACCAACATAGATAAACAGACTGCACATACTATTGGTGTATACAATAAAGTAATTTGACCTATCCTACTAAAAGATGTTTCACAAACATCTTTTAATTGCAAGGACTATTTCCTTTGTGTGTACACATGTATTTCCCTTGAAAACCTCATCCCAGCTATCTCTAGAAGAATTAAAAGGAATTCAAATCAGAGAGAAAGCAGGAAGCTGGGAGGACTTGACTCTTCACTGCTTGATAAGCACATTTTTTCTTTGGTAAAACACTAAACTTTTTAAAAACAACTTAAAAATAACAAAATAGACGCACATGCACTCCTGTTGTTTAATGTCAAGATCCAGGGTGTCCATACTTTGTTTTTAACTCACATGGTACATAGCCAGCTTACTTTCATTTCCTCACACCCTCTTTCTCTCCCCCTCTTTTCTTTCCAGGGTGGGCTGAGACCTCAGTGTCTGACAGCAACTCCAGACTCCTACTCTGTCACAGAGTCTCATCCGCTTAAGGTGGAAAAGTCCTTTCTTTCATGTAATTAGCAAGAGTCCATGAGCTAGTGACGTATGGGATATACATTCCTACCAGGAGGGGCAAAGTCTCCCAAACCTCAAAATGCCTACAAATACACCCCTCACTACACCCACAAATCAGTTTTACAAACTTTGCCTCCTATGGAGGTGGTGAACTAAGTTTGTGCTAGATTCTACGTTGATATGCGCTCCACAGCAGGTTGGAGCCCGGTTTTCCTCTCAGCGTGCAGTGAATGTCAGAGGGATGTGAGGAGAGTATTGCCTATTTGAATTCAATGATCTCCTTCTACGGGGTCTATTTCATAGGTTCTCTGTTATCGGTCGTAGAGATTCATCTCTTACCTCCCTTTTCAGATCAACGATATACTCTTATTTATATACCATTACCTCTGCTGATTTTCGTTTCAGTACTGGTTTGGCTTTCTACAACATGTAGATGAGTGTCCTGGGGTAAGTAAGTCTCATTTTCTGTGACACTCTAAGCTATGGTTGGGCACTTTTTTATAAAGTTCTAAATATATGTATTCAAACATTTATTTGCCTTGACTCAGGATGTTCAACATTCCTTATTTCAAACAGTCAGTTTCATATTTGGGATAATGCTTATGAATAAATCAATTTTTTTCTTACCTTAAAATTTGACTTTTCCCTGTGGGCTGTTAGGCTCGCGGGGGCTGAAAATGCTTCATTTTATTGCGTCATTTTTGGCGCGGACTTTTTTGGCGCAAATTTTTTTTTTTCTGTTTCCGGCGTCATACGTGTCGCCGGAAGTTGCGTCATTTTTGACGTTCTTTTGCGCCAAAAGTGTCGGCGTTCCGGATGTGGCGTCATTTTTGGCGCCAAAAGCATTTAGGTGCCAAATAATGTGGGCGTCATTTTTGGCGCTAAAAAAATATGGGCGTCACTATTGTCTCCACATTATTTAAGTCTCATTATTTATTGCTTCTGGTTGCTAGAAGCTTGTTCACTGGCATTTTTTCCCATTCCTGAAACTGTCATTTAAGGAATTTGATCAATTTTGCTTTATATGTTGTTTTTCTATTACATATTGCAAGATGTCCCACGTTGAAACTGAGTCAGAAGATACTTCTGGAAAATCGCTGCCTGGTGCTGGAGCTACCAAAGCTAAGTGTATCTGCTGTAAACTTATGGTATCTGTTCCTCCAGCTGTTGTTTGTACTGTTTGTCATGACAAACTTGTTAATGCAGATAATATTTCCTTTAGTACTGTTACATTACCTGTTGCTGTTCCGTCAACATCTAATACTCAGAGTGTTCCTGATAACATAAGAGATTTTGTTTCTAAATCCATTAAGAAGGCTATGTCTGTTATTCCTCCTTCTAGTAAACGTAAAAAGTCTTTTAAAACTTCTAATTTTTCAGATGATTTTTTAAATGAACATCATCTTTCTGATTCTGATAATGGTTCTTCTGGTTCAGAGGATTCTGTCTCAGAGGTTGATGCTGATAAAGCTTCATATTTATTTAAAATGGAATTTATTCGTTTCTTTACTTAAAGAAATCCTAATTGCATTAGAAATTGAGGATTCTGGTCCTCTTGATACTAAATCTAAACGTTTAGATAAGGTTTTTAAATCTCCTGTAGTTATTCCAGAAGTTTTTCCTGTCCCTGGTGCTATTTCTGAAGTAATTTCCAGGGAATGGAATAATTTGGGTAATTCATTTACTCCTTCTAAACATTTTAAGCAATTATATCCTGTGCCATCTGACAGATTAGAGTTTTGGGACAAAATCCCTAAGGTTGATGGGGCTGTCTCTACTCTTGCTAAGCGTACTACTATTCCTACGGCAGATGGTACTTCCTTTAAGGATCCTTTAGATAGGAAAATTGAATCCTTTCTAAGAAAAGCTTACTTGTGTTCAGGTAATCTTCTTAGACCTGCTATATCTTTAGCAGATGTTGCTGCAGCTTCAACTTTTTGGTTAGAAGCTTTAGTGCAACAAGTAACAGATCATAATTCTCATAGCATTATTATTCTTCTTCAACATGCTAATAATTTTATTTGTGATGCCATCTTTAATATCATTAGAGTTGATGTCAGGTATATGTCTCTAGCTATTTTAGCTAGAAGAGCTTTATGGCTTAAAACTTGGAATGCTGATATGTCTTCTAAGTCTACTCTGCTTTCCCTTTCTTTCCAGGGTAATAAATTGTTTGGTTCTCAGTTGGATTCTATTATCTCAACTGTTACTGGAGGGAAAGGAACTTTTTTACCACAGGATAAAAAATCTAAAGGTAAATTTAGGTCTAATAATCGTTTTCGTTCCTTTCGTCACAACAAGGAACAAAAACCTGATCCTTCATCCTCAGGAGCGGTATCAGTTTGGAAACCATCTCCAGTCTGGAATAAATCCAAGCCTTTTAGAAAATCAAAGCCAGCTCCTAAGTCCACATGAAGGTGCGGCCCTCATTCCAGCTCAGCTGGTAGGGGGCAGATTATGTTTTTTCAAAGAAATTTGGATCAATTCCATTCACAATCTTTGGATTCAGAACATTGTTTCAGAAGGGTACAGAATTGGCTTCAAGATAAGGCCTCCTGCAAAGAGATTTTTTCTTTCCCATGTCCCAGTAAACCCAGCAAAGGCTCAAGCATTTCTGAAATGTGTTTCAGATCTAGAGTTGGCTGGAGTAATTATGCCAGTTCCAGTTCTGGAACAGGGACTGGGGTTTTATTCAAATCTCTTCATTGTACCAAAGAAGGAGAATTCCTTCAGACCAGTTCTGGATCTAAAAATATTGAATCGTTATGTAAGGATACCAACATTCAAAATGGTAACTGTAAGGACTATCCTGCCTTTTGTTCAGCAAGGGCATTATATGTCTACAATAGATTTACAGGATGCATATCTGCATATTCCGATTCATCCAGATCACTATCAGTTTCTGAGATTCTCTTTCCTAGACAAGCATTACCAGTTTGTGGCTCTGCCGTTTGGCCTAGCTACAGCTCCAAGAATTTTTACAAAGGTTCTCGGTGCCCTTCTGTCTGTAATCAGAGAACAGGGTATTGTGGTATTTCCTTATTTGGACGATATCTTGGTACTTGTTCAGTCTTCACATTTAGCAGAATCTCATACGAATCGACTTGTGTTGTTTCTTCAACATCATGGTTGGAGGATCAATTTATCAAAAAGTTCATTGATTCCTCAGACACAGGTAACCTTTTTAGGTTTCCAGATAGATTCAGTGTCCATGACTCTATCTTTGACAGACAAGAGACGTCTAAAATTGATATCAGCTTGTCGAAACCTTCAGTCACAATCATTCCCTTCGGTAGCCTTATGCATGGAAATTCTAGGTCTTATGACTGCTGCATCGGACGCGATCCCCTTTGCTCGTTTTCACATGCAGCCTCTTCAGCTCTGTATGCTGAACCAGTGGTGCAGGGATTACACAAAGATATCTCAATTAATATCTTTAAAACCGATTGTACGACACTCTCTGACGTGGTGGACAGATCACCATCGTTTAGTTCAGGGGGCTTCTTTTGTTCTTCCGACCTGGACTGTAATTTCAACAGATGCAAGTCTTACAGGTTGGGGAGCTGTGTGGGGGTCTCTGACAGCACAAGGGGTTTGGGAATCTCAGGAGGTGAGATTACCGATCAATATTTTGGAACTCCGTGCAATTTTCAGAGCTCTTCAGTCTTGGCCTCTTCTAAAGAGAGAATCGTTCATTTGTTTTCAGACAGACAATGTCACAACTGTGGCATACATCAATCATCAAGGAGGGACTCACAGTCCTTTGGTTATGAAAGAAGTATCTCAAATTCTGGTATGGGCGGAATCCAGCTCCTGTCTAGTTTCTGCGGTTCATATCCCAGGTATAGACAATTGGGAAGCGGATTATCTCAGTCGCCAAACATTACATCCGGGTGAATGGTCTCTTCACCCAGAGGTATTTCTTCAGATTGTTCAAATGTGGGGACTTCCAGAAATAGATTTGATGGCCTCTCATCTAAACAAGAAACTTCCCAGGTATCTGTCCAGATCCAGGGATCCTCAAGCGGTAGCAGTGGATGCATTGTCACTTCCTTGGAAGTATCATCCTGCCTATATCTTTCCGCCTCTAGTTCTTCTTCCAAGAGTAATCTCCAAGATTCTGAAGGAATGCTCATTTGTTCTGCTGGTAGCTCCAGCATAGCCTCACAGGTTTTGGTATGCGGATCTTGTCCGGATGGCCTCTTGCCAACCGTGGACTCTTCCGTTAAGGCCAGACCTTCTGTCGTAAGGTCCTTTTTTCCATCAGGATCTCAAATCCTTAAATTTAAAGGTATGGAGATTGAACGCTTGATTCTTAGTCAAAGAGGTTTCTCTGACTCTGTGATTAATACTATGTTACAGGCTCATAAATCTGTATCTAGGAAGATATATTATAGAGTCTGGAACATTTCTTGGTGTCTTTCTCATCATTTTTCTTGGCATTCTTTTAGAATTCCGAGAATTTTACAGTTTCTTCAGGATGGTTTGGATAAAGGTTTGTCTGCAAGTTCCTTGAAAGGACAAATCTCTGCTCTTTCTGTTCTTTTTCACAGAAAGATTGCTAATCTTCCTGATATTCATTGTTTTGTACAAGCTTTGGTTCGTATAAAACCTGTCATTAAGTCAATTTCTCCTCCTTGGAGTTTGAATTTGGTTCTGAGGGCTCTTCAAGCGCCTCCGTTTGAACCTATGCATTCATTGGACATTAAATTACTTTCTTGGAAAGTTTTGTTCCTTTTGGCCATCTCTTCTGCCAGAAGAGTTTCTGAATTATCTGCTCTTTCTTGTGAGTCTCCTTTTCTGATTTTTCACCAGGATAAGGCGGTGTTGCGAACTTCTTTTAAATTTTTACCTAAGGTTGTGAATTCCAACAACATTAGTAGAGAAATTGTGGTTCCTTCATTATGTCCTAATCCTAAGAATTCTAAGGAGAAATCATTGCATTCTTTGGATGTAGTTAGAGCTTTGAAATATTATGTTGAAGCTACTAAGAATTTCCGAAAGACTTCTAGTCTATTTGTTATCTTTTCCGGTTCTAGGAAAGGTCAGAAGGCCTCTGCCATTTCTTTGGCATCTTGGTTGAAATCTTTAATTCATCATGCTTATGTCGAGTCGGGTAAAACTCCGCCTCAAAGGATTACAGCTCATTCTACTAGGTCAGTTTCTACTTCCTGGGCGTTTAGGAATGAAGCTTCGGTTGATCAGATTTGCAAAGCAGCAACTTGGTCTTCTTTGCATACTTTTACTAAATTCTACCATTTTGATGTGTTTTCTTCTTCTGCAGCTGTCTTTGGTAGAAAAGTACTTCAGGCAGCTGTTTCAGTTTGAATCTTCTGCTTATATTTTCAGTTTTTTTCTTTATAAGATTTAAACTTTATTTTTGGGTGTGGATTTTTTTCAGCGGAATTGGCTGTCTTTATTTTATCCCTCCCTCTCTAGTGACTCTTGCGTGGAAGATCCACATCTTGGGTAGTCATTATCCCATACGTCACTAGCTCATGGACTCTTGCTAATTACATGAAAGAAAACATAATTTATGTAAGAACTTACCTGATAAATTCATTTCTTTCATATTAGCAAGAGTCCATGAGGCCCACCCTTTTTTTGTGGTGGTTATGATTTTTTTGTATAAAGCACAATTATTCCAATTCCTTATATTTATGCTTCGCACTTTTTTCTTATCACCCCACTTCTTGGCTATTCATTAAACTGATTTGTGGGTGTGGTGAGGGGTGTATTTGTAGGCATTTTGAGGTTTGGGAAACTTTGCCCCTCCTGGTAGGAATGTATATTCCATACGTCACTAGCTCATGGACTCTTGCTAATATGAAAGAAATTAATTTATCAGGTAAGTTCTTACATAAATTATGTTATTTCGGCTGAGCTGAGCTAAATAACCCCAGAGCAAGCCACACAGAAATGTAAGCACCATGTGTTCCACACAGTGTGGGGTGATCAAACAGCAGGAGTGCCACTCACCACTGACAGGCTTGCATTTAGTGCATTGTAGGAAGTGTTACTGCCCATTACTAGAGGGTCTCACTATCCCTCTAACCAGACTGTGCTTCAGCTCCTCCCACCAGCAGCAGCAGTGCTTACTGAAGTGTTTCTGTTCTCTGTCCAGGGGGAAGTTAATTCCACTTGCGTTCCAGCTGGACTTGACCCCTGCTCACGTAATTAGGGAGACATCTAGAGTGTTGGTCCACAAAAGCTTTATAATAGCACACCTTTAATAGGGAGAGAAATGTAATATGTGTTCAAAAGAGCTTAAAGGGTTAGTAGAGTCATAATTAGACATTCATGATTTAGACAGAGCATTCCATTTTAAATAACTTTCCAATTAACATCTATTATTTAATTTCTCTTCTTTCTCTTGTTATTCTTAGTTGAAAGCTTTATCTTGGTAAGCTCAGGAGCAACAATTAACCTAGGTTCTATCTGCTTATTGGTGGTTGCATATATATATATACTGATTGTCATTGGCTCACCCATACATTAAAAGTTAGAAACCAGTAATGCATTGCTGTTCCTTCAACAAATGATACCAAGATAATTAAGCAAATTTGAAAATAGAAGTAAATTGCAAAGTTGTTTAACCCCTTAACGACCAAGGACGTGCCAGGAACGTCCTACCCTTAAAGGCCAAGGACGTTCCTGGCTCATTTACCGGCTGGTAATATAAAAGTAATGGGAAGGAGGGAGATGGAAGGTGGTGTAAAACGTGCTTGGGAAGGGATCAAGGAGGGGGAGGGTGGTTAAGGTATTGAGGGGGGCAGCTACACTACAGAAAATATTATTTTTAAAATGTAAAAATAAAAAAAAAACTTTTTTGGGGGCAAATTGGGTACTGGCAGACAGCTGCCAGTACCCAAATGGCGGCAAATAGATAGGGGGGGGGGGTTAGAGAGCTGTATGGGGGGGGGATCAGGGAGGTTGGGGGCTAAGGGGGGATCCTACACAGCAGAATTATGTTTGTTTACTTTGTTTTTTGTTTTGTTTTTTTAAAACGGAAGAAAAAAAAATATTTTAGTACTGGCAGACTTTCTGCCAGTACTTAAGATGGCTGTGACAATTGTGGGGTGGGGGAGGGAAGAGAGCTGTTTGGGAGGGATTAGGGGGTGTAATGTCTCAGGTGGGAGGCTGATCTCTACACTAAAGCTACAATTAACCCTGCAAGCTCCCTACAAGCTACCTAATTAACCCCTTCACTGCTAGACATAAAACACGTGTGATGCACAGCGGCATTTAGCGGCCTTCTAATTACCAAAAAGCAACTCCAAAGCCATATATGTCTGCTATTTCTGAACAAAGCGGATCCCAGAGAAGCATTTACAACCATTTGTGCCATAATTACACAAGCTGTTTGTAAATAATTTCCGTGAGAAACCTAAGGTTTGTGAAAAAGTGAACGTTTTTTTTTATTTGATCGCATTTGGCGGTGAAATGGTAGCATGAAATATACCAAAATGGGCCTAGATCAATACTTTGGGTTGTCTACTACACTACACTAAAGTTAAAATTAACCCTACAAGCTCCCTAATTAACCCCTTCACTGCTGGGCATAATACATGTGTGGTGCGCAGTGGCATTTAGCGGCCTTCTAATTACCAAAATGCAATGCCAAAGCCATATACAGTATGTCTGCTATATCTGAACAAAGGGGATCACAGAGAAGCATTTACAACCATGTGTGCCATAATTGCACAAGCTGTTCGTAAATCATTTCAGTGAGAAACCTAAAATTGTAAAAAAATGTAACTTATTTTTAATTTGATCGCATTTGGCGGTGAAATAGTGGCATGAAATATACCAAGATGGGCCTAGATCATTACTTGGAGTTGTCTACTACACTACACTAAAGCTAAAATTAACCCTAGAAGCTCCCTACATGCTCCCTAATTAACCACTTCACTGCTGGGCATAATACATGTGTGGTGCGCAGTGGCATTTAGCGGGCCTTCTAATTACCAAAAAGCAATGCCAAAGCCATATATGTTTGTTATTTCTGAACAAAGGGGATCCCAGAGAAGCGTTTACAACCATTTATGCCATAATTGCACAAGTTGTGTGTAAATAATTTCAGTGAGAAACCTAAAGTTTGTGAAAACTTTTGTGATTTTTTTTATTTGATCCCATTTGGCAGTGAAATGGTGGCATGAAATATACATATATACAGGGAGTGCAGAATTATTAGGCAAGTTGTATTTTTGAGGATTAATTTTATTATTGAACAACAACCATGTTCTCAATGAACCCAAAAAACTCATTAATATCAAAGCTGAATAGTTTTGGAAGTAGTTTTTAGTTTGTTTTTAGTTATAGCTATTTTAGGGGGATATCTGTGTGTGCAGGTGACTATTACTGTGCATAATTATTAGGCAACTTAACAAAAAACAAATATATACCCATTTCAATTATTTATTTTTACCAGTGAAACCAATATAACATCTCAACATTCACAAATATACATTTCTGACATTCAAAAACAAAACAAAAACAAATCAGTGACCAATATAGCCACCTTTCTTTGCAAGGACACTCAAAAGCCTGCCATCCATGGATTCTGTCAGTGTTTTGATCTGTTCACCATCAACATTGCGTGCAGCAGCAACCACAGCCCCCCAGACACTGTTCAGAGAGGTGTACTGTTTTCCCTCCTTGTAAATCTCACATTTGATGATGGACCACAGGTTCTCAATGGGGTTCAGATCAGGTGAACAAGGAGGCCATGTCATTAGATTTTCTTCTTTTATACCCTTTCTTGCCAGCCACGCTGTGGAGTACTTGGACGCGTGTGATGGAGCATTGTCCTGCATGAAAATCATGTTTTTCTTGAAGGATGCAGACTTCTTCCTGTACCACTGCTTGAAGAAGGTGTCTTCCAGAAACTGGCAGTAGGACTATGAGTTGAGCTTGACTCCATCCTCAACCCGAAAAGGCCCCACAAGCTCATCTTTGATGATACCAGCCCAAACCAGTACTCCACCTCTACCTTGCTGGCGTCTGAGTCGGACTGGAGCTCTCTGCCCTTTACCAATCCAGCCATGGGCCCATCCATCTGGCCCATTAAGACTCACTCTCATTTCATCAGTCCATAAAACCTTAGAAAAATCAGTCTTGAGATATTTCTTGGCCCAGTCTTGACGTTTCAGCTTGTGTGTCTTGTTCAGTGGTGGTCGTCTTTCAGCCTTTCTTACCTTGGCCATGTCTCTGAGTATTGCACACCTTGTGCATTTGGGCACTCCAGTGATGTTGCAGCTTTGAAATATGGCCAAACTGGTGGCAAGTGGCATCTTGGCAGCTGCACGCTTGACTTTTCTCAGTTCATGGGCAGTTATTTTGCACCTTAGTTTTTCCACACGCTTCTTGCGACCCTGTTGACTATTTTAAATGAAACGCTTGATTGTTCGATGATCACGCTTCAGAAGCTTTGCAATTTTAAGAGTGCTGCATCCCTCTGCAAGATATCTCACTATTTTTGACTTTTCTGAGCCTGTCAAGTCCTTCTTTTGACCCATTTTGCCAAAGGAAAGGAAGTTGCCTAATAATTATGCACACCTGATATAGGGTGTTGATGTCATTAGACCACACCCCTTCTCATTACAGAGATGCACATCACCTAATATGCTTAATTGGTAGTAGGCTTTCGAGCCTATACAGCTTGGAGTAAGACAACATGCATAAAGAGGATGATGTGGTCAAAATACTCATTTGCCTAATAATTCTGCACTCCCTGTATATATGGTTTGGAAATAGCAAGTGCTACTTGTATTTATTGCCGTATAACTTGCAAAAAAAGCAAAGAACATGCAAACATTGGGTATTTCTAAACTTAGGACAACATTTAGAAACTATTTAGCATGGGTGTTTTTTGGTGGTTGTAGATGTGTAACAGATTTTGCTGGTCAAAGTTAGAAAAAGTGTTTTTTTTTTCCATTTTTCCTCATATTTTATAAAAAAAAAATTATAGTAAATTATAAGATATGATGAAAATAATGGTATATTTAGAAAGTCCATTTAATGGCGAGAAAAACGGTATATAATATGTGTGGGTACAGTAAATGAGTAAGAGGAAAATTACAGCTAAACACAAACACTGCAAAAAATGTAAAAATAGCCTTGGTCCCAAACGGTCAGAAAGTGGAAAAGTGCTCTGGTTACTAAGGGGTTAAAATTGTATGTTCTACCTAAATCATGAAAGAAACATTTTAAGACAGAGTCTACTTAATGTTTATTTTGGTTTAAAAAGATAAATAACGCCTCTGCTACCCATTTCCCAGACTTGCAAAACTAACATTGTTATATTAATATAATTTACAACCTCTATGTTTGCCTTTTCCTAAGCTGCTGCAGGCTGCCTTTTATCTCAGTGCTTTTTATTAGCTTTATTAGCTTTTCAGATCTTACACAACAACCAGACGGTGCTAATTCATGTGTGCCACATATATATATATATATATATACCATTGTACTCACTCCCATCTAGAATAATAATGGTTATACAAGAATCAGCACTGAATGGCTAAAATGCAAGATTGTAAAAAGCACTGGGGCAGTCTCCCGGGCCTTAGATACAGGTAATCACAGAGGTAAAAAGTATGTTAATATAACAGTGTTGGTTGTGCAAATATGGGAAATAGAAAATAAAGAGATTATCTAATAATAATAATAATAATAATAATAATTTTCAAGTGGACTGTCCCTCTAAAGCTCGCTGGACTTTGTGTCTATATGGGATAGTATAAAAAAGTAGGATACTTGCAGATACATTAAACAGTGGCTAAGCAAGCATCTCCCAGGTGACTGAGTTCAGGTAGATAACAACGAACCAATTTATGGATCATAAGCCTCTTGAAGTTTGTATTTTTTGTATCTAGATATTAGGATTTTGAAAAAGTGGTGTAAGAGGAAAGTGAACTGTAAGTTAAACTATTTTTATCCCAGGTCCTGAAAGTCTTGAGACCAACGAAGAGAGGGAGTTCTCCAGTTTCCTGTCAGATATCTGGGTGTGTTCGCTACCTAATTTCTTACAATCAGATAGGGAATGTTCTAATACAACCTGGTCAGTAGAGGAACGGTCTTGCAAGATGTTCTGTGCGCACAGGTTGCTCCGTGGGCTCCCTCTGCTCCCTGCCATTGGTCCCCAGCAGGTGAGGTGGCCCATCAGCCCTGAAAAGCTATAGAGGCAGCAGGCCCCTCTTACCTGCAGCCCCTCAGCAATGCAGGATTTCTGCCACTGATTGACACTAATCAACAACTTGCAACAAAAATATTGCTAAAGAGTAGAATCAATATTGGGATCACCTAATACACCCTTATCCTGTGGCCTCCACTTTGTGGATTGTACAGTCTTGCCATATACATTTTACCAAATTAAAAATCCAGTTTTTAATGATAATTTAAATTAGTTTTTTAAAAACAAAAATGTTACATGGAAAAAATGTCTAATTATTTCACATTTATAATATGAAGTATGTATGACACTAACATGAAAGAACAGCATTTGAAAAAATAAAAGTGGCTTAAATGTACATTAAAACTAATATTGCTGTGTCTGTCGATACTTTCTGCTCACTGGCTGATAATGACAACTCCTAGGCCTCTACTTATCAAGCCGTCTACTTTCCTGCATTCGGCACCAATACGCTCGCCTAAGATCGCCTAACATCGCTGCCGTGGACCTGAATACGTTCTCCAAAATTATCAAGAAAGCTGTCAAAAAGCCACACACCAAGTACGGAGCGATGAGCAGCGGACTGTTGTTAACTAACAGTCATTGATCTAGCTGATCTTTGGCTTATTCGCAGCTTTCTTGGTACCCTGTCACTAAGCACCCACACTATACAAAACTGTTTTACCCCCTATACCGCCGCTCCTGGAGCCCATCGCACCTAAATAAAGTTATTAACCCCTAAACCGCTGCTCCCGGAGCCCACCGCAACTCTAATAAAGTGTTTAACCCCTAATCTGCCGCTCCCTGAGCCCACCGCCACCTACATTATACATAGTAACCCCTAATCTGCCCCCCTACACCTCCGCCACCTACATTATACTTATTAACCCCTAAACCGCCGCTCCCGGACCCCGCAACAACTAAATAAAATGTTTAACCTCTAAACCGCTACTCACGGACCCCGCCGCCACCTACATTCAATTTATTAACCCCTAATCTGACCACCCTACACCGCCGCAACCTACATTAAATTTATTAACCCCTAATCTGCCCCCCCTACACTGCTGCCACCTACCTTAAATTTATTAACCCCTAATCTCCCGCCCCCAACGTCGCCGCCACTATATTAAATTTATTAACCCCTAAACCTAAGTCTAACCCTAACCCTAACACCCCTAACTTAAATATAATTTAAATTAATCTAAATAAATATTCCTATCATTAAATAAATTATTCCTATTTAAAACTAAATACTTACCTATAACATAAACCCTAAGATAGCTACAATATAACTAATAGTTACATTGTAGATAGCTTAGGATTTATTTTTATTTTACAGGCAACTTTGTATTTATTTTTACTAGGTACAATAGTTATTAAATAGTTATTAACTATTTAATAACTACCTAGCTAAAATAAATACAAATTTACCTGTAAAATAAAACCTAACCTAAGTTACAATTACACCTAACACTACACTATAATTAAATTAATTCCCTAAATTAAAATAAATTCATTACAATTAAATAAAATTAACTAAAGTACAAAAACAAACAAACACTAAATTACAGAAAATAATAAAATATTTACAAGAATTTTAAACTAATTCCACTAATCTAATCCCCCTAATAAAATAAAAAAGCCCCACAAAATAATAAAAATCCCTTCCCTACACTAAATTACAAATAGCCCTTTAAAGGGCTTTTTGCGGGGCATTGCCCCAAAGTAATCAGCTCTTTTACCTGTAAAAAAAAAAGACAATACCCCCCCAACATTAAAACCCACCACACACACACCCACCCAATCCCCCCTTAATAAAACCTAACACTACCCCCCTGAAGATCACCCTACCTTGAGACGTCTTCACCCAACCGGACAGAAGTGGTCCTCCAGACGGTCCAAAGTCTTCAACCTATCCAGGCAGAAGAGGTCCTCCAGATGGCCAGAAGTCTTCATCCAGGCGGCATCTTCTATCTTAATCCATCCGGAGCGGAGCAGGTCCATCTTCAAGCCAGCCGACGCGGAGCATCCTTCCAGGCCGACGACTACCCGATGAATGGATATTTCTTTAAATGACGTCATCCTAGATGGCATCCCTTGAATTCCGATTGGCTGATAGAATTCTATCAACCAATCGGAATTAAGGTAGGAAAAATCCTATTGGCTGATGCAATCAGCCAATAGGATTGAGCTCGCATTCTATTGGCTATTCCAATCAGCCAATAGAATGCAAGCTCAATCCTATTGGCTGATTGGATCAGCCAATAGGATTGAACTTTAATCCTATTGGCTAATTGCATCAGCCAATAGGATTTTTCCTACCTTAATTCTGATTGGCTGATAGAATTCTATCAGTCAATCAAAATTCAAGAGACGCCATATTGGATGACGTCATTTAAAGGAATATTCATTCGTTGGGTAGTCGTCGGCCTGGAAGGATGCTCCGTGTCGGCTGGCTTGAAGATGGACCTGCTCCGCTCCGGATGGATGAAGATAGAAGAATGCCGCCTGGATGAAGACTTCTGGCCATCTGGAGGACCTCTTCTGCCCGGATAGGATGAAGACTTCGGACCGTCTGGAGGACCACTTCTGCCCGGTTGGGTGAAGACGTCTCAAGGTAGGGTGATCTTCAGGGGGGTAGTGTTAGGTTTTATTAAGGGGGGATTGGGTGAGTTTTAGAGTAGGGTTGGGTGTGTGGGTGGTGGGTTTTAATGTTGGGGGGGGTATTGTCTTTTTTTTTTTACAGGCTGATTACTTTGGGGCAATGCCCCACAAAAAGCCCTTTTAAGGGCTATTTGTAATTTAGTATAGGGTAGGGATTTTTATTATTTTGGGGGCTTTTTATTTCATTAGGGGGATTAGATTAGGTGTAATTAGTTTAAAATTCTTGTAATTATTTTATTATTTTCTGTAATTTAGTGGGGTTTTTTTTGTACTTTAGTTAATTTTATTTAATTGTATTTAATTGTAATTAATTTATTTTAATTTAGGGAATTCATTTAATTATAGTGTATAGAGTTAGATTTTATTGTAACTTAGGTTAGGTTTTATTTTACAGGTACTTTTGTATTTATTTTAACTAGGTAGTTATTAAATAGTTAATAACTATTTAATAACTATTGTACCTAGTTAAAATAAATACAAACTTGCCTGTAAAATAAAAATAAATCCTAAAATAGCTACAATGTAACTATTAGTTATATTGTAGCTAGCTTAGGGTTTATTTTATAGGTAAGTATTTATTCTTAAATAGGTATAATTTATTTAATGCTAGGAATATTTATTTAGATTAATTTAAATTATATTTAAATTAGGGGGTGTTAGGGTTAGGGTTAGACATAGGTTTAGGGGTTAATAAATTTAATGTAGGTCGCGGCAACGTTGGGGGCAGGAGATTAGGGGTAATAAATTTAATGTAGGTGGCGGCGGTGTAGGGGGGCAGATTAGGGGTTAATAAATTTAATGTAGGTGACGGCAGTGTAGGGGGGGCAGTTTAGGGGTTAATAAATTTAATGTAGGTGGTGGGGGGGTCCGGGAGCGGTGGTTTAGGGGTTAAACATTTTATTTAGTTGCAGCGGGGTCCGGGAGCGGCGGTTTAAGGGTTAAATATTTTATTTATTTGCGTCGGGGTCCGGGAGCGGTGGTTTAGGGGTTAAACATTTTATTTAGGTGGCGTGTAGGGACGGCAGATTAGGGGTTAATAAGTATAATGTAGGTGGCAGCGGTGTAGGGGGGGCAGATTAGGGGTGTTTAGACCTAGGGTACATGTTAGGGTGTTAGGTGTATACATTTCCCATAGGAATCAATGGGATATCGGGCAGCAGCGAACATAAGCTTTCACTTCTGTCAGACTCCCATTGATTCCTATGGCAGCCGCCGCCTCCAGGGCGGTGGATTGAAAACCAGGTACGCTGGGCCAGAATAGTGCCGAGCGTACCTGCTAGTTTTTTGATAACTTACAAAAGTAGGCAGATTGTGCTGAACTTGCGTTCGGAACATCTGTAGTGACGTAACCATCGATCTGTGTCAGACTGAGTCTGGCGGATCGTAAGTCATGTCACTATATTCTACTTTTGCCGATCTGTAGGGTTTAATAACTGAATCAGGCTCGCCACAAATACTCTGCGGAATTCCAGCGTATTTGCGGTTGACAGCTTGATAAATAGAGGCCCTAGAGTGCTATTGGTGGAGAACATGATTTTGAAAAACATAATAGAGAAACATTAATTTATGCAGGACAGAAACAGGTATTAAAAAAAACTTTTTGAAAAATCCTCTTTTAGATATATAAAAAAAACTTTTTTTTCTTTTTTTTTTTTTAGCATTTATGAAGTTTTAAGTCCCTTTGACTTCTCCAGTATCAGCTATCTCATATCAGGCAGGATTATATAATAGGAAAAGCTTTTCACATTTGTAGTTTTCAAGTAATCACTCACCTATTAAACATTACTTTATTGTTGGGTGTTATTATTTTATTTTATTTGCTTACTTGGGTTGTGACAGAGAATTCTGTCTTCCATGCCATTTTTACATCTGAAGAGGGCACTGCAGGTATAATCATTGTTTATCTACTTCAAAATATTATGAATTGTTTGCTTGCTGAATTTGGCCTTTGTGAACTGCTTTATAAACCTTTGTTCTTTAAGGTCATAACCTTTCTGATAAGACCATGTACAACACGCTGCCTAAATCTCCCAGTATACCTTTGATGTGCACATACTGTTTGCAGTCTCAGAGGCCTAAATACTTATAGCTTCTAAGGGAATCACTGCAGCTTATTTATGCTGTATGTAAGCTTTGAAGATGATGCTAAAGCTCTTAACATTCTGAGTTCATCTGTTGAGATTACTGTTGTCAGTGTATCTTCCATATGTAAAGAGTTGAAGCAAGTGTAGAATTCTATATATTTCTCTGTTGTTTCTAATTAACTAAATTAATTTGCTCTATACAAGCTTGAGTGCAAACATACAGCTAGATTATGAGTTATGCGCGCTATAGGGAAATTAACGAATGCAACAAAAGTTGCGTTATTTAACACAGCAATTACGTGCGTGCGATACGGGGTTTTTAAGCTCCATACCGCACAAAACACAAGCAGTGTTTGACATGCTCGTGCACGCTTTCCCCATAGACATTAATGGGGAGAGCGGGTCAGAAAAAAGTCTAACACCTGAGATTGCAGAATTAAAAGCTCCGTAACGCAGCCCCATTGATGTCTATGGGGAAAAAAAGATACGTTTAAACCCCCTAACACCCTAACATAAACCCCACGTCTAAACACTCCTAATCTGCCGCCCCGACATCGCTGCCACCTACTTCATGTTATTAACCCCTAATCTGTCACCCCCAAAATCGCCGCCACCTACATCATGTTATTAAACCCTAATCTGCCGCCCCCGATATCGCCGCCACCTAAATAAAGTTATTAACCCCTAATCTGCCGCTCCCGATATCGCTGCTACTATATTAAAGTTATTAACCCCTATTCCGCCACACCCCAACATCGCCACTACTATATTAAAGTTATTAACCCCTATTCCGCCGCACCCAACATCGCCGCCGCTAAATAAAGTTATTAACCCCTAAACCTCTGGCCTCCCACCTCACTACCACTAAATAAACCTATTAACCCCTAAACTGCCAGCCCCCACATCGCAACAACCTAAATAAAACTAAATTAACCCCTAAATCTTACCATAACGTAACCCTAACCCTAAACCTAACACCCCCTAACTTTAACATAATTAAAATAGAGCTAAACTAAAGTTACAATTATTAACTAAATAATACCTTTTTTTAAAATTCAATACCTGTGAAATAAAACCTAAGCTAGCTTCCTCAATATCCAAAGTAATTAACACTTCTTTTAACAAAGAACAAATATATTTTACAGGTTATTTGTGGCTATAAAAACCACTGAAAGTGAAAGAGTACATCTGTAGCACTCAAGAGCTAGAAGTACTCTTTCAGTGGTTTATATAGCCACAAATAACCTGTAAAGTTTCATAACAGTACATAGCACCATTACTCAGATAATTAACCAACCTGGATTATTGACGTATATTAATGGTTATATATTGAGTTATTAAGAGCCTTTTTTATTTCATTATCAGTAGTGCCATTGGTCCCTCTCCTTTTCTTTTCAAAGAATGAATATACTCTATTTTAAATAAATAAGTAGATTTGTCAGTGTCAATATCTGAGGAAGGATCTTCTGAATCAGATAGATCCTCATCAGAAGAGGATAAATTATTATGTTGTCGGTCATTTGAAATTTCATCAACTTTATGAGAAGTTTTTAAAGACCTTTTACGTTTATTAGAAGGCGGATATGCAGACAAAGCCTTCTGAATAGAATCAGTAACAAATTCTATAAAATTCATAGGTATATCATGTACATTAGAAGTTGAAGGAACTGCAACTGGCAATGTACTATTACTGATGGACACATTATCTGCATGTAAAAGTTTGTCATGACAACTATTACAAATGACATTCGGATATATCATTTCCACAATCTTACAACAAATGCACTTAGCTTTGGTAGAACCGATGTCAGACAGCAAAGTTTCAACAGATACTTCTGAGGCAGGATCAGATTGAGACATCTTGCAAAATGTAAAAGAAAAAACAACATATAAAGCCAAATTAGCAATTTCCTTATATGACAGTTTCAGGAATGGCAAAAAAATACAAATAGCATAGCCTTCTGACATAGAAAAAGGCAAGAGGCAAATAGCAATGGGGTAATAAATTAATGAAAAATTTGGCACCAATTATGACGCACAACGTAACTGAAAATGTTTTGGCGCCAATAACATCCGGAAATTACACACTTGCGACAACGCAACCCTGTGTAAGGACTCGGCGTCAACTATGACGCCGGAAATGACGAACTTGCGTCAACGGACGTACTTTTGTGCCAAAAAATTCTTGTGCCAAGAATGACGCAATAAAGTCTAGCATTTGGCGCACCCGCAGGCCTAGTACTGCCCGCAATTTGAAAAAAAAATGTAGTCAATCTGAAAAAAAGACTAATCCCCAGGTAAGAAAAAATATTTCTTAATATGTTTATTTTCCCCAAATATGAAACTGACAGTCTGCACAAGGAAATACATGAACCTGACTCATGGCAAATTTAAGTACAATAAATATATTTAGAACTTTATATAAATGCATAAAGTGCAAAACCATAGCTGGGGTGTCTTAAGTAATAAAAAACATACTTACCGAATGACACCCATCTACATATAGCAGATAACCAAACCAGTACTGAAACAGTTATCAGTAGAGGTATATGAGAGTATATCGTCGATCTGAAAATGGAGGTAGGAGATGAATCTCTACGACCGATAACAGAGAACCTATAAAATATATCTCCTGTGAGGAAAACCATTGCATTCAATAGGTGATACTCCCTTTACATCCTTCTGACATTGGTTGTACTCTGAGAGGAATCGGGCTTCAAAATGCTGAGAAGCGCATGTCAACATAGAAATCTTAGCACAAATTTACTTCACCACCTCCTTAGGAGGCAAAGTTTGTAAAACTGAATTGTGGGTGTGGTGAGGGGTGTATTTATAGGCATTTTGAGGTTTGGGAAACTTTGCCCCTCCAGGTAGGATTGTATATCCCATACGTCACTAGCTCATGGACTCTTGCCAATTACATGAAAGAAAAAATACATTACACAAAATAACAAACAAATTATCAAAAATAATAAAAAATATTCCTATTCTAATACCCATTTAAAAAAAAAAACACCCCAAAATAAAAAACCTAATCTAGAATATAAGCAGCTCTCATTCTATTGGATGATGAATCATCCAATAGAATGGGAGCTGCTTGAATCCTATTGGCTGATTTGAACAGCCAATAGCATTCAAGCAGCTCCCATTCTATTGGATGATTCATCATCCAATAGAATGAGAGCTGCTTAAATCCTATTGGCTGATTTGAACAGCCAATAGTATTTAAGCAGCTCTAATTCCTATTGGCTGATTCAAATTTTTCCGTCAATAGGAATGCAAGGGATGACATCTTGAATCGCGTACCTTGCATTAAATATTCAGTGTACGGTGGTGACTGTATGAAGAGGATGCTCCGCGCTGGATGTCTTCAGGATGGACCCGCTCCGCGCCGCTGGGTTAAAGATAGAAGATGCCGCATGGATGAAGATTGAAGAGGTCACCTGGATGAAGACTTCTCACTGCCTGGATGAAGATAGAAGAGCCTGCCTGGATGAAGACTCCTCGCCGCCTGGATGAGTATTGTTTTAGCGGGACTTCAAAAACTGTAAGTAGATCGTCGGGGGTTAGTGGGTTTTTTTTTAAGGTTTTTTTTGGGTGTTTTTTTTTTATTTTAGATTAGGGTTTGGGCTATTCCTAAGCAAGCTAAATGCTTGGGTTTTTCTGTTGGGGGGGGTCTTTGTATTTTTTTTACAGGTTAAAGAGCTGTTTAACTTAGGGTAATGCCCTACAAAAGGCCCTTTTAAGGGCCATTGGTAGTTTATTGTAGGCTAGGGTTTTTTTTTTTTTTTTGGGTGTGCTTTTTTATTTTTATAGGGCTATTAGATTAGGTGTAATTCTTTTTTATTTTGGATAATTTTGTTTGTTATTTTTTGTAATTTAGACTTTTTTATTTTTTGTAATTAGATAGTTTGTAATTTTTAGAGTAATGTTAGGATTTTTTTAATGTGTAGTTTAGTTTTATTTAATTGGTAGTTAGTTTAATTTTAGTTTAATAATTATATTACTTTAATTGTTAGCTTAAACTTAGTTTTTTTAATTTGACAGGTAAGTTTTAATTAAATTTAAGATAGGGAAATTGTAATTTTAATATAAAGTTAGGGGGCGTTAGGTTTAGGGGTTACTAGTTTAATTTATTTTATTGCGATGTGGTGGTTTTCGGTTTAGGGGTTAATAGTTTACTTAAGTATATTTCATTGTGGGGGGCTTGTGGTTTAGGGGTTAATAGGTTTATTATAGTGGCGGCGGTATACTGCTTAATAACTTTAGTACAGTGGGGGCAATGTGGACGGATGGCAGATTAGGGGTTAATAATATTTAAATTGTGTTTGCAATGCAAGAGGGCAGCGATTTAGGGGTTAATAACTTTAGTATAGTGGTGACGATGTGGGGGAGCGGCAGAATAGGAGTTAATAATTATTTTTAGTGGCGGCGATGTAGGGAGCGGCAGGTTAGGGGTTAATAAATATTTTTAGTGGCAGCGATGTTGGGAGTGGCAGATTAGGGGTTAATAACTTTAATATAGTATTTGCGATTGGGGAGGGCCTCGGTTTAGGGGTTAATAGGTAGTTTATGGGTGTTTAGTTTATGTAACAGATTTGTAGCGTAAAACTCATAACTACTGCTTTTAAATGTCGTTATGGATCTTGTCGTTATAGGGTGTAACGCAAGCTTTTTAGCCTCACCGCAAAACTCGTAATGGCTATGCTATGGGAATCCCATGAAAAAACGTAATTTTTACGAGTGCGGAACTGACGTTGCGTTATAGGCTAAAATGCTTGCTGTACAGCTATACCAACAAGACTTGTAATGGCTGCTGTGCTGTTTTAACGCTGAAATGGCCATTGTTTCAACGTTAAAACACGAACGCAAAACTCGTAATCTTGGTGAATGATAGGAAATACTAATAGCTATTTATTTATAAAGCAGCAATATATTTTGCTGAAAAGAGTATATTTCAAAAAGTGAACTTTGTTCCTGGTTGTGTCTCTGCCTATCTACATATGTGTGTGCCCACATTTGTGAAAGTGAAATGACCTTACTTCTATATGGAAATGGAAAAAGAATATTAAGGAAATTACATGGAACACATTAAAATATAGAGGAATTATCAAAAATATCTGTAGATTTTCAATTTTAAAATTATCTCTGATATTGTTTAGCAAAGCTCCAAACTTTTTTGCATACTGCAGGATTATTACAGCTTGAGAGCTCTGGCCTGCTTTCCATTCTCTAGTAACATCCCAGTTTCCAAAGTGAAACCAGGAACTGCTCCCAACTGCTGCATTGGTAAAGCTATTTTCAAGGTTAAACCAAAATTCATTAAAATTATGAGGGGAGATAAAAACCTGAAATTAAAATCCTCCATGTCTCAAAATTAATCCATGTGTCCCCCATAATTTTAATGAATTTTGGTTTAACCTTGAAAATAGCTTTACCAATGCAGCAACCAGAAATCTATCTCCTACTGATTGATTTCTGGTTTGCTGCAATAATCCCGTTAAAAGGATCGCTGTGTTAAAACAGTATTTTGAAGCAAAAAACTGAGAATTTGCATATCTAATTTGCATATCTTACCCAGAATTCTCTTGTGCATTGGTAACATTTTATATGAGGTATTTCTGGGAAAAAGCAAGCAGGGAATCTTACATAGTGCTAGTTTCATATGCAAATATTTACATTGATTTAATTTTGGGACATGGAGGATTTTAATTTGAGTTTTTTATCTCCCCCCATAATTTTAATGAATTTATATATATATATTATATATATATATATATATATACACACACATGTATATACATATATATATATATATATATATATATATATATATACACAAATATATATTTATATACATATAAATAAAACACATTATATATACATAGATAAATATATATATGTGTGAGTGATATTTATATATAAAATAAGATAATTAGATGTTTTTCCCTCTGCACCAGATTGATCAAAGGGAGGGAGGCTGAGAGCACTATGCCCAGGCCAGACAACAGCAGACATTCAAGAGGCATCTCCATTAAATTAACAGCAGACATTCATTAGTTAAGTCAGCTGCCCCCTGTAACCCTCTCTTACCATAAATTACTGGCCTAAACGGAGAGGCTGTTAGTGCCGCGCTCGAGTAGAGAGGGAGGAGGGGGAGGCTGTACTTGAGCTCACACCATGCTGAGCAATAAAACAAACAATCTGGCTGTTTTTTGGGGCGGGTGCCACTAGAGTCACAGGCTCAGCTTCACAAGCTTTAAAGAAAGCTTCAGTTTTTTTACACAGTGTGCACTGCGCAGGGGCTGTGCAGGGAGACCATGCAATTTAACACATCTGACAGCCCTGCACTCTGTTTCCTCCTGCTTCAGGGGATTTTATTCAGCACACACAGGCACAGATGAGGCATATATCTATTTTGCCCTATCCGCTGTGGCCCACTGGGAAAAGTCCCGGCATCCCGGTAGCCCAATCCGACCCTGGTTGTTTAACCCCTGAACTGCAGGATTGCCTTACTGTTGCTGAACTCTGCTTTCCTCTGACCACTCTTTTAATTAACCCCTGAACTCCTGTTACTGTGGATTTTCTCATTGTTGCCGAACTCTGCTTGCCTGACTACTCTCCAGTTATTCCCTGTAGTGCCAAGAAGGATTGCCCCTCTACTGTGAGTACTGTTACCTCATTTACTTTATTCTCTTGTTCTGAAATATTTCCTTATCCTTCCACTTGATGCCAGGATAAGAAGACTACTGGACAAGCATTACATTACACTTGGGCCATGGAACCAAATGAGGTAACTAGAGCAATCTCTCTTCAGGGACAGATTCTGGGAACCCACGCCTCACACCTGCAAAGCCTGGATTACAAATTGGAGAATATTACTACTATACTCTCCTCACTTGTTGCAGAGAAGAATACTGCGTCTGTTGTCAAACATGTTGTCCTTGCTGCTAGTACCGCAACCTCCTCCCCTGCTTCTGGTAGCATACTTTGGATACCATTGCCTGAGAAGTTTGATGGCACTACCGACTGCAGGGTTTTTTTCAACCAGTGCAGACTGCATTTCCACAATGACCCTCATACCTTCCAGTCTTACCAGTCAAAGGTTACCTTTATCATTTATTCGTTGAAAGACAATGCCCTAGCCTGGGTCTCTCCCCTCTTGAAACAGAGTGCTCAACTCCTGAACAATTCTGATACCTTCATTTCTGCATTATCTTCTGTATTTGGGAATTCAGAGTCTTTCTCTTGGATCTCCGTCAGAGCAATAGATCTGTGGCACTCTGCATCAGTCTGTATTCTCACTTTCAGGAAAGACAAGCTGAGAGAGAGAAAGAGAACTCACAGAATCCTTCCCTCTCGTCCTCCTACCCATCCAGCCAATAAACCACCCTCTACCCTTCCAGCACCTCCAGTTACCTCTGAAGAGGAACCTATGGATCGCTCTTCCCTTAAATCCTCAGAATCTGAAAGACAGAGAAGAAGGAGATTAAGACTGTGCTTCTATTGTGGTTCTAATGCACATCAACTTAAGAATTGTGATATACTGCCAGGAAAAGTCAACGCTTAGAGGATAAGAGTGGGGTACCTCTAAGCATGGCCACTACTTATTCCCCTCACTCTTCTCAGATCTTGGTACCTATTACCCTCACCTTTCTCCAGAACTCTGCACACGCTCAGGCTTTTATTGATTCAGGGCAGCCGGAAATTTCCTAGATCACCATTTTATGATACACACAGGGTTGCTTCTTCCCCAGAAAAGAAACAATGTCTAAAAATAACCACTCTGGATGGCACTCCCCTTGGATCAGGTTTGATCCATTTCGAATCAGCACCCCTAACCATGACTGTGGGGGTCCTACATTCTGAGCAGTTGCAGTTTGATGTCTTTGATGTCATCCATTTTCCAGCACAACCAGTTATCCTTGATCTTCCTTGGCTACATAAACACAATCCTCAATTTGACTGGTCTGAAGGATCACCTCACCACCCTTACAACTGCAAAATTGACCTCTTTCCTGGAGCCCCACTTCCTAAAGGAAGGACTTATCTACTGTCCAAAGCTGAAACCAAGGCCATGGAAGAATATATCCAAGAGAATTTAGCTAAAGACTTCATTCACCCTTCCTCTTCTCCTGCTGGGGCTGGGTTCTTTTTTGTCGGAAAGACGGATGGTGGTCTGAGACCCTGTATCGACTACAGAGCCCTAAACAACATAACGACCAAGAATCATTATCCTATTTCCTTGATCACTGAATTATATGATTCACTCCAAAATGAAAGCAACTTCACAAAATTAGATCTTCGTGGGGCGTACAATCTCATTCGCATCTTCCCGGGACATGAGTGGAAGACTGCCTTCAACACGAGATCAGAGCATTATGAGTACCTCATAATGCCTTTTGGGCTGTGCAATGCCCCTGCTGTCTTTCAATCATTCATCAATGATGTCTTCTGTGACCTCCTTAATCATACAGTCATCGTCTATTTGGATGATATCCTTATATTCTCCACCACCCTGAAAGAGCATCATGAGCATGTGAGACAGGTGCCTCTTTGTTTCAGAGACAATTCTCTGGTAGCCAAATTGGAGAAATGTGAATTCGATCAAGTGCGAATTCAATTCCTTGGATATATCATCTCTAAAGAAGGTTTCGCCATGAATCCTACTAAGCTAACAGCAGTTATGGAATGGCCTCAGCCCACCACATTTAAGGAGTTACAGAGATTCTTGGGGTTTTCCAACTATTATCGCAAGTTTACAAAGAATTTCCCCAAGATTGTTGCTCCACTCACTGAGCTGACTAAACGGAACAGAGACTGTAATAATTGGCCCCCAGTAGCTGTGGACGCCTTCTCTAATCTGAAGACGGCCTTTGTACTGCTCCTGTGCTACGTCATCCTGATCCTGATTTACAGTTCACCTTAGAGGTTGATGCCTCTGAAATTGGAGCAGGTGCAGTCTTAACCCAAAGAGACCCTTCAATCTCCAAGTTGCATCCTGTGGCCTTTTTTTCTAAGCGGTTTTCTCCTGAAAAAAGGAATTACGACATGCAAAATCATGAACTCTTAACCATCAAGATGGCCCTTACTGAATGGCATCACTGGCTAGAGGTTTCTACTAACCCCATTCAGATACTCACGGTTTACAAGAACCTGACGTACTTAGAGACTGCCTATTGACTCAATCCTCGACAGGCCAGGTGGGCCTTATTCTTTTCCTGTTTCAAATTTATAGTCTTTTACCTTCCTGGGACAAAGAATAAAAAGGTTGATGCGCTTTCCCATCAGTTTCCTCAGGAGTTCCTGCTGCAGAACGTCACTTAACTGATCTCACTACCCATTGGCAGCGTATTCGCTCTCAGTTACGTTCAGCTGTCTCCAGATACAAGAGGTTTGCTGATACTCATTGAGGGTAAAAATGTCTGGGTGACTCTACATGACATGTTCATTTACGTCAACCCTGTCATAAGTTAGCACCTAGGTATATTGGTCCATACAAGGTCCTCAAAAGACTATCTCCTGTTGCCTAAAAAGTGGCTTTGCCCAGAACCATGCGCATACAGCCGGTCTTCCACATTTCACTGCTCAAGCCCTACATCAAGAACAGATACACTCGACCTCCTCCGCTATAAATTCATTGTGAACCTAAATACGAGGTTGCTAAACTCCTGGACTCCAGATTCAGGCACAGGCAACTACAATACCTAGTGCACTGGAAGGGTTACTATGTGGCAGATTGGTCCTGGATTCCAGCCCATGATGTTCATGCTCCATCTTTGGTCTCCAGGTTTCATGCTACTTATCCCTCTAAGGAAAGTTTGGGTCCCTGAGGCATCCTTTAAAAAGGGGGCTGTGTCACACCGCTCCATATCAGTGGTGGCTCAGCGTTCTTTTCCCATGGCTGTTACCATGGTTGCGGTGGTTATTGTGGCGATGATGTCATCGCCGCAAGCTGTCTCCTTCCTCTGATGCCACTCACTGGTCTGCTGACGCGAATCTGCACCTATGTAAGTTTCACCTCACTTCCTATACCTTGCCCAAGAATAGGTGTTACTGTATGTGCTCCTGGGTGCTTATTGCTACTGAATTGCTGGATTGCTTTATTGTTATTGAACTCTGCCTGCCTGACCACTCTGCCTGTTTAACCCCTGAATTGCTAGATGGCCTAATTGTTTCTGAACTCTGCTTGCCTCTGATCACTTTCTGTTGTTTAATCCCTGAACTGCTGGATTGCCTTACTGCTGCTGAACTCTGCTTGCATCTGACCACTCTTCTGATTAACCCCTGAACTGCTGTTACTGTGGATTGTCTCGTTGTTGCCTAACTCTGCTTGCCTGATTACTCTCCAGTTATTCCCTGTAGGGCTGAGAAGGATTGCCCCTCTACTGTGTGTACTGTTACCTCATTTACTTTATTCTCTTGTTCTGGGATATTTCCTTATTCTTTCATTTGACGCTGGGATAAGAAGACTACTGGCTATGTTTGGTCTAACAGGGAAATATCCCATGAGCATTACAGCCTCTATTTTAGAAAACAAAAGTTTTTAGATGCACCTCCTAATTTTCAAAATAACTTAAAACTGAAACATTGTACTCAAAGGAAACTCTTACTGACTATATAGTTTCCAATGTTTAAAAGTGGAAGACAGCATCCACAAACAAGCACCTAACAATGGGGCTGCCAACCTAGAAAATCCTTACAAATAAATTACTGTATACTGTAAAACTGGTTTCCCCTCAGTGTGTTTCCAATTACTTGTTAAACCAGCAGCAGAGTATAAAATGTATGTGATATTTATTGTTTAAGTTTATTTGTGTGTATGAAATAGCTGTTTTTGTTCTTTGAAACCCCAACCTATTTAAATGGGTTGAGCTTACAGGAAATGTGTGTGTTGGTATTTAAAGATGCTACACTCAGTTAACTCTTAGACTAAACCCAATAATATGATTAGACCTCCTGACTAATCATTGAATTATAGTGAAAAATAGGTGTGTTAGGGTTTGCGCTAGCTAAAGCTTAAAAGAGTGTAAAAGAGTGTAAATTAAATTATTTCTTATAGAAATTATATCTGAGGATTCAATGTTTAACACAATAATACTATGAAAGTGCAATTAATAAAAAGTTTAATACAATTGAATTGTATTAAACTTTTTATTAATTGCACTTTCATAGTATTATTGTGTTAAACTAGCGCAAACCCTAACACACCTATTTTTGAGCTTACAGGAAAATCAGATTGTATTTTATCACTTTCTATACACACAAATGCTTCCTTCTCTTATCTCTTCCTTCTCTTATCTTATGTCTGTTTACGAAAGCTCTATACTTAGGGCCCAATTCTAAAATGATCTCTGGGCTGGTGAGATTATATAAGAATGTTCCACTGTCCTTCTATTTCCCTGGTAGAATTGTATAAAGCCACTTTTTACTCTGAAAACAGGGTGTCTCATTAAGGGGCCCATACTGCATTTTTGTATGGGGAGAAGATACATTTATTACTAGTGTGCGCAATATAATTTATAATTTAAAAAGGATAAAAAAAGAATAAGTTAACCATTAATACAAAAATACTCATGGAAAATTTGTATTGTTAAAGGGATATGAAACCCAATTTTTTATTTCATGATTCAGATAGAGTATGCATTTTTAAACAACTTTATAATTTACTCCTATTATCAATTATTCTTTGTTTTCTTTGTATCTTTATTTGAAAAAAATAAATAAATCAGTAATGTAAGCTTTGGAGCCAGCCCATTTTGGTTCAGTAAGCTGGGTAGCACTTGATGATTGGTGGCTACATTTATACATATTCTATTTATTCATAAATACATATTTATACATATATCTGATGTTATTTTGCACAAATATATATATTTATACATACATTATATAAACATTTTTTATGTGTTTTAAATTTTTTGTCTTCTATGTCCCTAAATAAATTTGGGTAAAGTAGCCTATTTGGAGAAAAATCTCCAGGATGGCTATTCTGTAAAGACCAATCTTTTTTAAAATCAGCCTACAATTGACAAATATATTCCAAATTACTTTAAGTTGGTAATTAGAAAAGAGAGGCTTTGTATTAAAAGTGTAACAAGCCAGCTATCTATTAATAATTGACTTGCTAAATCAGGCTGGAATTTCATGCTGACTTTGGGCTAGATTACAAATGGAGCACTAAATATCGCTTGCGTGTAAGCAATATTAGCGCTCCACTTAGTAATACCAGTGCATGATAATGTGTGCTGGTATTACAAGTAAATTGCAATGCAACCATGAGCTTGCGTTCGCATTGCTAGGAAGCATTGCACTCATGAGAGTTCGCTTCCATGGACTCCTATGGGAGCCTTGTTCTGATGCCTTCAGAGATCGCATCAGAACCTCGTGCAACGAAGGGGGTAAGTAGCGCAGTGGTGGGCAGCAATAAATAAATATATATGAATATGATTAAATACATATATATTTATGTGTTAATATATGCATATACACACATATTAACACATAAGTATATATGCATATAAGCATACACATATATATTTACATTGTGGTCTATGAGAACATACACTTTTTTTTTCAAACAGCCCACCCCCACCAACTTTAAAGCTACAAAACTGCCTAGTGCAGTTTTTTTTTTTAAATTAAAGGGACACTGAACCTAACTTTTTTCTTTCGTGATTCAGATAGAGCATGCAATTTTAAGCAAATTTCTAATTTACACCTATTATCAAATTTTCTTCATTCTCTTGGTATCTTTATTTGAAAAGCAAGAATGTAAGTTTAGATGCTGGGCCATTTTTGGTGAACAACCTGGGTTGTTCTTGCTGATTGGTGGATTAATTTAACCGACCATTAAACAAGTGCTGTCCAGTGTCCTGAACCAAAAAATAGCTTCAATGCCTTCTTCTTCAAATAAAGACAGCAAGAGAATGAAGAAAAATTGATAATAGGAGTAAATTAGAAAGTTGCTAAAAATAGCATGCTCTATCTGAATCATGAAAGAAAACATTTGGGTTCAGTGTCCCTTTAAAAAAAATACTAGATTTTTTTTTTAATAGAAAATTATAATGCCCTCTATTTTGAGGGCATTTGAGGCACTTTTAGAAAATTAACCAGAAATCGGATCTCTGGATAATTTTCTGAGCGCTAATTGCTACTGCAAGCTCATGGTAGCAATAACCAGCCTCTTGTAATAGTTGGTTAATTATCGCGCTACCGCAAACGGACAAGTTTGCCCGTTTCCGAGAGCACAATAATTTAGCGCTCCATTTGTAATCTAGCCCTTTGACTTTATCTTTAAAATTAAAAAATAAATATCTGACGGTTTTTATAGCCAACATCCCAGACAGCCAAAGTGGTAATTGGGTCTGTCTTAAAATGAACCCTTTGGCAGTCAGTGGCACTAGTTATAAGTTAAGCCTGTCGGTTTTTCTTTAAAAAGATGGACATTTCACATGTGAACTCAAGTCAAAGTTCTTAAAAAAAAAAAAAAAAAAAAAGGACACAATACTCAAAATGTTTCTCTGTTACATCTAAATAAGGATGTTTCAAAATGTATTATAGTACTTTGTATTTTGAAAAAATAAATGTTCCTGTGCTGAATAAAAATTACTTTTTGTTTGTGAATTATGACTAACAGCCAATGATCCTTAGTGCCTGATTATCTAAAAGTCTCTGGGACAGTACTTCTATTTCCCTGGTGGAATTATCTAAAGCCACTTTTTACCCGGAAACCAGGGTGGGTCTCACTAAGGGGGGTATACTGCATTTTCTTATGGGAAGAAAATGCATACATTACCAAAGTGCAGAATGAAAAACATAAATTAAAAGTCATACGGAATGAATAATTGAACCATTCACAAACAAATATGCAGCAAAAAATTGCATTGTTAAGGTGCATCAAAAAATGTAAACAAAATTATTCATCAAAAATCGTATTTAATCAAAAACATAAAATTTGTATTTTAATTAAATCATATTAAGTAAATCATAATTTAAGTACACTGGATGAGCAAAAAACACATAGAAATTTGTACTTATAAGTACAAAATACAAAGCGAAATTGTTGTTTTATAAAATGGGCTGAACATGAAATTGTTTGTCAAATTCCAATGTATTTCTTTAAACATTCCCGTCCGACAGATTTCACTATTTTTTCTTGCAAACTAAAAGGTGACAAGGTTGTGAAAAAATACATAATATACTTAAAGGGATATGAAACCCATATTTTTTTTTCATGATTTAAATAGAGAAGGCAATTGTAAGCAACTTTCTAATTTACTCCTATTATCATTTTTTTCCTCGTTCTCTTGGTATCTTAATTTGAAAAACAGGATTGTAAGCTTAGGAGCCAGCACATTTTTGGTTCAGCACCTGGGTAGTGCTTGCTGATTGGTGGCTAAATGTTGAAAAACACATGCAAACAAAAATATAGATAATTGCAAGCTGTTAAACGCTGAAGGCAGAGCAATGTGATTAGTTTTTCATGCTGGATTTAATTTTTAAAGTGCCCTCTCTCCTCACTGCTAACTTCACTCTACCCAGTTGAGTTTCCCTCACCAGCAATCTTGATTACTTTCTATAGGAGACATCTCACCACTCACAGGAACTGCCTCTTTTGTAAGATAATTCCACGAGGGCAGCCTCTGCAAGGGTCTATGAAGTTTAGATAATTGGGCCCTAAGTATCCTGGACCCATGTGTCATACACTTGCTGTTATTTTCACTTAAAATATACACAGGTTTTACTTAAAGGGACAGTATACACCAATTTTCATATAACTACATGTAATAGACGCTACTATAAAGAATAAGATGCACAGATGCTGTATAAAGCGCTTAACTGATGTTCCTTCACATATATGGTAGAATACATTTGTGCAATATGACCGTTTAAGAGGCTTTGCAAAGTTTATTTTTTTCTCAGACTAATTTACCATAAAACCCATAAATTACCTAAAGGACAAATATCAAAAATACAAAAAAAGTACTATGATTTTTACTTCAGAATTCATTTTTCATAAAAATCCCTATAATCTTTTTTTGTTTACACAATATATAGATTTATGTCTGAAGGACGATACTCCGACAGCACTGTCATTTCTAAGCTTCTGTTTAAATATACAGTAGGTTTTTTTGTGTTTTATGATGATCTTGCCCTGGTCAGCAGCTTGTAAATCACTGCTGACTTTTTGCCCTTAGGTTGACTTCAAGCATAAAACCAAAACTATGTTGTATTTAGCTGGTAAAGAAGCCTCAATTCTCATGTTGTTGGATCCCCCAAAAATACATATATATTTATAAAGCTAATTGTTTGCAACTACAATATTCACTAAGGGAATAATTACAAATGTCTCTTTTTTAGAGTATTAATAAGTGAAACCCAGCTCTTTATATTCACTCATTTTGTGTACAATTAAATTGTACCGTTTGAATCCACATTATGTAGCATCTATCTATCTATCTATCTATCTATCTATCTATCTATCTATCTATCTATCTAACTACCTACCTACCTATCTGTCTATCTATCATTTAATCATCTATCAATCAATTATCTATCTATATCTATCATCTATCTATCTATCTATCTATCTATCTGTCTGTCTGTATCTGTCTATCTATCTATCAATTAATCACACAAGCATCTATCTATCTATCTATCATCTATTTATCATCTGTTTCTATCTATATCTATCAATCAATCAATCTATCTATCTATCTATCTATCTATCTATCTATCAATCTATCTATCTATCTATCTATCTATCTATCAATCTATCAAGTATCTATCTATCTATCTATTTATGTCTGTCTATCATCTATCTGATCTTTCTATCTATCATCTACCTGATCGATCATCTATCCTCTGTCTGTATCATCTATCTATGTATCTATCATATATCTATCTATCTATCATCTGTTTGTCTAATCTATTGAGGTAACATCAATCTCTACTTTGGATATTTTGTTTAGTGACGCTTGCTAAACATTTTGTTAATTTTATTTCAAAATATTTTCCTACCTCTGTCAACAACAGTTTCCATTTGTTTGTATTTTGCTTTTTCTTTCTTTTTTTCTTTTTAGAATGAAACCGTTCTGAGATTGTTTATATTTGTGTTTATCAAATTGATAAAATATCCTCCCTACTCTTCTTGATGTTTGAAATGTTGAAGGAAGGAATGTGTAAGGGGCTGTTCCAGCACTCTCCGCTATAGTCAGGGATGCAGATAGGAGATAAACTTACAGATCCTGCAGTCGTATAACTGTCAAGTGAGTCATTTGTTACAGAAATCTACACAAACAACGCAGATTAGCCCTTTAACTATAATAGTACTATTGCCAGTATCTTTTTTAAATTAATTAAAATTGGTTTTGGAATTGTTTGCTTTGTATCATTTTTATTACAATCAAAAATTAAGCTATAGAAACAGAATAATACTTTGTATTAAAGTTACACTTACTTAAATGTTTATTTATTTATTTTAAATACATTTTACCTCCTCACACTGACCATGAGAGTGAGAATGCATCTATCTACATTATTAACGTTATATGTAACTTCTTTGACACTAAAATAAAATTATATTTTTCTTAATATAATTTGGTCTTACTTTTTTAGAACATCGTTGATTATATGTTTGTTTATAATATATATATATATATATATATATATATATATATATATATATATATATATATATATATATATATATATACCGAATCTGTCTTTATTTAAAAGGTAACCCTACTATGCCAGTAATGGTGACAGTGTGGGGAATGGCTACACCATACTCGCAGTAAAGCGAACTATAACTGTCATCATTTTGTAAACAAAACAGTAATATTTAGCAGAGCTCAGCCTAAAGTGACATCTGATTTATTTATATAATCGTTTCTTGTTTGTTGTGTGGTTCAACTTCATTTTATTCAGGTAAAACTAAATAAATAGAATAAATAGAAGTAAAACTAAATAGAATAGAAATATCATTACATTAATTCCAAGAACTGTGTAACAAATTGCAATTCGTTTAATTTGATCTAAACTGAAAACAATTTTAAAATGGATTACGCGACTTTTTTCCCCCTAATTTAAAGAGTAAAGGATCCAACATCCTAGTAAATAGTACTATTTGTGAATGTTCTTTCAAAGAAAAGTAATAATTGGAATAGCATCATAAATGTAATTTATTGGAAATAAAACAAAATCAAATTTATTTTGAAGAAGAAATAACATCTAAAAGAACAGTCAAGTTATCATGAAAAATCAAATATAGATTTATATTGTTAAAATATAAATATGTCAATAAATAAATAAAGTAATTCTATGTCGGAAAATATAGAAAAAACATTTTTAAATAAGTTTTAATGTTAATTAGGACGAATCCCTGCTATTGTAATAATATCCTCTGGAACATAAACTTTTTTTTAAATAACAATGATCTTATATGCTGATAAATGTGTTTTAAGACATGAAATAGTTGTGTGTTATAGCTCCAGATATGGGATCTCTGGATCATTTTATTACTAACCAAATGATGAGGTATTATAGTTTTGCTAGGAACACTTTACAAGAGCGTGAGAAGTGAATAAAAATAACCTCTAACATATTAATTACATATATTATATAGAACTTCTCAGTATCTCTGCAATGTGTAGATCTACAGAGCATGTGTGTGCTGGGTTATATGAAGTGTTTGGATCTGCTTTCTGACTGTAATTACTAGTCTGTGATCTTTATTCTGGTGGTTGCTTATAAGACTCTGGGGCATATTAACATTTCTTGTCAATTAATTAGTTACATTTTGGCACCATTTTTGGCATTCACAAAATCTCCCAGGCAGCTTAAACACCCCCCCAAAAAAACGTTTTGCATTGAGACTTTATTGGTCCAGTACAGCTTTATATCTTCATGAATTTGTTTTATTAGTGAAGAATCACACTAAACAATACATTCAAGGTAATTTGTTACAAATTCTGAGAGAACATGTGTGGTGTATTATATGATCAATATATGAATGAGACAAACATATTATTATAAGCCTTCTTAGGTGTGCAATATATTTTATTATTTTACTTTATAAAAAGAGCATATTTCCTATAACCATAAACCTGGTAAAAGATAATTGGGTTATTTAATAAATCAATCAGGGATCTGGAAGAAGATTTAACATATAAAAGAAAAAGAAACAAAGTGGCAGCAAGAGAGAGTGTGTTACAGCTAAAACTGTCTCTGTGTGTGCATATGGGATAAAGGGAAACATAGAGAAGAAGGTGTAAGACAGGAGAATATATGTGTTAGAAAATGTAGAATCTGGAAAGTAATGTGTGTACCTGTGTGTTGTGCCTAGGTGTGTTTATATATGTGTATGTGTGTATGTGTGCATGTAGGTGTGTATATAGCTGTGTGTGATTATGTGTGTGTTTATGTATGTGTATTAATATGTGTATGTGTAGATTTGAGTGCATGTGTATGAGTGCATGTGTGTTTATATAAGTGTATGTGTGTATATGTGTGTGTGTTTATATGTAGATTTGTGTGCATGTGTAGGTTTGTGTGTGAGTGTATGTGTTTATATATGTGTATGTGTGTGTGTGTCTGCATGTAGATTTGTGTGCACGTGCAGGTGTGTATGTGTTTATATATGTGTATGTGTGTGCATATGTATGTGTGTCTGTATGTAGATTTGTGTGCATGTGTAGGTGTGTGTGCATGTGTGAGTGAATGTGTGTTTGTTTATGTGTATGTATGTCTGTATGTAGATTTGTGTGCATGTGTAGGTGTGTTTGTATATGTGTGTGCTTATGTGTTTGTATAAGTGTATGTGCGTGTATATGTTTGTTTATCTGTATATAGATTTGTGTGCATGTGTAGATGTGTTTTTGTGAGTGTGTGTTTGCATGTGTCAGTGAATGTGTGTTTGTTTATGTGTATGTATGTCTGTATGTAGATTTGTGTGCATGTGTAGGTGTGTTTGTATATTGTCTGTATAAATATTTGTGTGCATGTGTGTGTGTCTGTATATAGATTTGTGTGTATGTGTGGGTGGGTGTTTACATGTGTAGGTGTGTGTGCTTGTGTTATGTGTGTGTGAGTGTTTGAATAAGTTTATCAGCGTGTATACATGTGTGTATCTGTATATAGATTTGTGTGCATGTGTAGGTGTGTTTGTGTGAGTGTGTGTTTGCATGTGTAGGGTGTTTGTGAGTGTGTATGTTAGAGAGAGAAATAAATAGAGAGATTGAGTGGGGGTTTATCCAAAAAGGTTTAATATCACCGAACTTCATGCTGACTTTTTTTAAATCAAGTGAAAAAAACATATGTGGAAGACAATCTCTAAATTGGTTTTTCTCTAAAGGCGTCAGTTGTAAAGCCGATATTTGTGTCAGCTTTATCAGAAAATCAACTGGCTTTCTACTATAATCACTTGTAACTGATGATACAGATTTGTCAAATTCAGTCAGACCTGCTGTATTTTCATAAGCTTTATGTGTGATGATATTTCACAAATATAGGTATCAATCACTATTAGTACATTTTGGACAAATAGACACAATTAAAAACAATTGTCAAAATGTACAAAATTGTAATAATTAAGGGGAGGTGAATTAAATGTTCCTTTAAAAAACAAACAAAATACTTTGCAAACTTTAACTTGGTTGTCAGTTATTTGAAACCAAGCAATTCTATTCAGCCAATCAGAATAAAGTTAATACAAGTCAGCTGACATGTTGTATTAAATAGACATTGAGCACTAAATAAATGGTAGATAGAATGAAGCATTCAAAGACAAGATTAGCCTGAAAATAACATATAGATGTATTTTTTTAAAGTTCCATTAGCTTTTTACACATTGACAAAATAAGTGTAAAGTTTTAGTGCCTATAAATCAATAATAATAATAATTTGAGATTTATATAGCGCTTTTCTCCCTGTGAGACTCAAAGCACTTTACAAATATACCAATATAAAGACATAAAATATAGGAGTTTCTGAAGGTCAGATAAGCGGACTGAATGCCTGATGGAAGAGGTGGGTCTTTTTTAAAAGTCTGTAAGGACGTTGCCTCTCTGATTGCGCACGGTTAAGAGTTACAGAAAGTAGGGGCAGCATGGCCGAATTCTCTGGAGCCTGAGTTTGTCCTTATTTTTGGCACTGAGAGGAGGGATGTGTTGGCTGACCTAAGTGAGCGGAATGGGATGTAGGGTGTCAGGAGCTCTTTCAGGTACTGTGGGCCTTGGTTGTTTAAGGCTTTGAAGGTCAGCAGGCCAATTTTAAAATATGTTCGCCATTTAATTGGAAGCCAATGCAGGGAGTGGAGAACAGGTGTTATGTGGCAGGAGCGAGTTTGATTGGTCAGTGGTCTGGCTGCTGCGTTTTGTACCATCTGAAGGTGATGGAGTTCTTTTTTTGGGAGGCCCATGTAAAGTGCATTGCAGTAATCTAGCCTAGAGGATACAAATGCATGGATTAATGTTGGCATATTATCCGGTGGAATTAAGTGTTGTATCCTGGCTATGTTTTTCAGACGAAAGTAGGCAGATTTTATTATGGAGGAAATCTGCTGTTTAAAAGATAGTCCAGGGTCAATCAGCACTCCGAGGTTTCGTACCTTTGCTGAACTAACGAGTTCAGAGCCTCCAAGCTTCAAACCAGTTTGGTGATCTTGGGATATTTTTGATGTCCTGGGTCCCCTCACCAAGAGTAAGTCTGCTTTGTCCGGGTTTACTTTGAGACAGCTAGCATTCATCCATTCTATGAGGTCTGTTAAGCAACTGTTTATGCGGCATGCTGGGTCTGTAGTATCTGGAGCAAAGGAGAAGTAGAGTTGTGTGTCATCAGCATAACAATGATACCTTAGGCCATGTCGGTTAATGATGTCCCTCAGTGGTAGTAAGTAAATTGCAAATAGCATGGGAGACAGGATGGATCATCTGTCAGTGCTGATGAGCTTGATCCTGATATTACTCTTGGTGATATACCAGCGAGTTAAGATTTAAACCAGTTAAGGACTGTGCCTCCTAGACCACAGATATGCTGCAAGCGCTCTATTAGAATCCTATGGTCAATGGTGTCAAATGCAGCTGAGAGATCCAGAAGGATTAGGATGGAGTAATCACCTTTGTCTATTGCCATTAGGAGATTATTTAGCACTCAGACTAGCGCTGTTTCAGTGCTGTGGCGGCATCTGAAGCATGACTGGAAAGGATCGAATATGAGTGATAGATGGGCTTCTAGTTGAGTTGCCACTACTTTTTCAATAATTTTCCCCAGAAATGGGAGGTTGGATACTGGTCTGTAATTAGTCATGCAGTCTGGGTCTAATAAAGGTTTCTTAGGAGTGGTTTTACCACAGCTTCTTTTAGAGGATCTGGGAAGTCTCCTGTTTTTAGTGAACACTGCACTATTTTTGTGAGGGCTGGGACGAGTGTTTCAATGCATCCAGATATGAGCTGAGTTGGAGCAGGGTCTAAGTCACACGTAGTAGTGTGCAACTTTTGTATGGTTGCTTTTAACTAATTTTATATCCACATTTGTAAAAGTGGACCATAAACTGGGGCAATCTGGCATTCTATTGTAGTGGTTCTGGTGTGTAACTGTTTGGCCTGCTCTGATAGCGATTCGGATTAAGGAAATCTTGTCTCTGAAGAAGTTCGTAAATGCTTCACATTTGTCCTGAGAAAAGTTGGTGGGGCTAAGCATACATGCTGTTTTGCAGAGCCTTTCTACTATGCAAAACAGTTGCCTGGGTCTATTGTGGGAGAGTGCAATTTTGCATGATAAAATTAAGATTTTTTTTCTGAGTTATCTTGGATTGATTTTATTTAGATGTTTGATAAGAGCGGCTTTATCCTCTGGATCATGTGTTCTGTGCCACTTTCTCTCAAGTTTACATCCTGTTCTTTTCATTTCTCTCATGGAACTATCAAACCACGGTGCATTGTTGTGGGTTTTGACAGTGCGTATGCGAGTTGGTGCAATGCTTTCTAGGGTGTCTCTCATGGTCTTCACAGGTGCCCATTAGTTCACTTAGATCCATATGTGATGCTACATCCAGTGGTGTCACCCCTTTTAATGAGTGGTGTTTGACCAGGTTCTGAGGCTGGTGTCTGGTTGTTTGTGATGCAATGGAGAAGTGAATAGAGTGGTGGTTTGACCAAGTAACTGGGTTTACAGTTACAGGTGACACTTCTAGTCCAGACTGGAACACTAGATCAAGTGTATGACCTTTTCTGTGGGTGGGAGTGGCGACGATTTGTGTGAAGCCTAGTGTACTCATCAAGCTGAGGAGATCCTGCCCAAGAAGGGATAGGGTGTTGTCAATCCAAGTGTTCAAGTCTCCTAATATAAGCCATCTGGGGTGTTCAAGGATTAAGCCAGCCAAAAGGTCTGGGAGTTCCTGAAGAAATCTCTTCCCATCTCCTGGGGGTCTGTATATTAGCAGTATTCAGAATCCTCTCTCTATTGAGAGGCTGGCAGCTACGCATTCAAAAGATTGGGTTTTGTGGACTGATATTGGTCTGGGATTTAAGGATGATTTCGCACAGATCATTACCCTGCCTCCCTTTGCGATCTTGTCTCGGGCGGTGGAACACTGTGTAATTGTCTGGAATAGCTGCCTCTAGAATAGTCCCTGCATTTTTATCTAACCATGATTCTGTGATGCCTGCTAATTCGCAAGGTCGGCAATAATAGCTGTTTTGTTCTTTATTGATCTGGCATTGCATAGGATTGCTCTGATAGGACAATCTTGGGATTCTGAGTTTTTGCACTGTACTTTGGAGACAGCGTGTCTTCTAATGGGGATCACACAAAGAGATTTTCTTGATTTGATAGCGTGGTTTTTGTGGCTTTTAGGTTAGATCACTTCAATTGGGCTTGTGGGTGGACAGGGTGGAGGGGCAGTTGCGATAGTGTCAGGATATAGAACTTTAAATTTTGATTTTCCTCCACGACAGCCCCTGTCGGTCCTTTTGAAAATGCATAGTGATTTTAGGGTAGCCACTAGTGAAGGACTGAGTGCCGCAACCACCTTTTGGGGTCTTAGGGAGTGCAGATGTGAGGGCGTATAGATGGTCATTCCCTCTGCAGTGAAGGGGTTAAAATAGCTTCTAGTTTTTGTAGGGATGTTAGCAGTGGGGGATGGTTACATTGCCCTGCTCTATAGGATTCAGGCCAGAGTGAGGTGTGAGATTTTGCACTTCAGACTGCATTGTAGATAACAGATAAGAAACATGCTGGGGTTTTAAAACCAATGTGTTTTAGTGAAAAAGATTTCATCGATTAGTTTTTCTTGTGATTAGAAATGAAATCTGAGCATTGCTAAATTGATGATCAAATCCAAAACCCAATTTGTGCATGGGTTGAGTCTGTTTTTTTTGTTTGTTTAAGTGTACCTTTGTTTGTGGTGTTCAGCTGCTGAAGGTATCTCTTTCTGGTAGTAAGATGAACCAGTGGGAGTATATTTTCATCCGTTGAGTATCTCAGTTTAGAAATGCCATTTGTTCAATTTTGATGAGTCTAGTTGTGCGTTATGTGGAGTCGATATTGGTCCTAGAAATAATTGTGATGAATTTTGAATGTTAGGAGGTTAAAATTAAGATAAATCCTGGAGAGGTCAGGAGCCTGAGGAAAGTGTGGCAGCCAGCAGCGGCGCCCTTACATACATCACTATAGTATGCAACCAATGGCTGTGTGGAATATGACAGTGTTCTGCACTTCCATTTCTACCAGGAACTGAAAATTTTATAATGGAATTACAAGAAAATGGGATAAAATAAATAACAAAAGTATACTGCAGAGTTTTTTTTAATATATTTGATTTGTCCTTATAAATGTATTTCTCAAATTAAGTTTTAATTTTTATTCGTTTTAAATATCAGCTTTTTTTGTATAGTGCAGTCAAACTAACCTCATCCAACATTTTAACCAATAATAAAAAAAAAAATATCAGTTGTGTAGTCAGAGTTTTATGAATAGATGTGTTTGTGTGTGTGTGCACGTCTGAATGTGTGTGTGTGTGAAAAATATGTTAACTTATATTCTCCACAAAAAAATTATTTACATTTTAGGGTAAAATATTATATTAAGTTTTAAGACTCACTATTGTAACAAATTTCAAATAAAATTTGAAATATATTTTAATTTGTTTTCAACTTTATTTCACCCCTCCTTGCTTCAAGGGTGGGCTTAAAAAAACAAATAAAAAAAAAGAAAAGAGCATTTATTATGATAATTTTTTTTCTTGTTTTTAGAATAAAGTGCATGTTAAATAAATTCAAATGCAACAATACAGGATTTTTAAAAATATTGAATGAAATCTAAATAAAAAAGATGTACTTGTGTAAATAATAGCAACTGTCATTTAGTGTAGTAGTCATTTCTATATGATAGACCCCCCCCCCCCCTTACAACACAAGCGATCATTTGCATCTTTTATGCCAAGACTGAATAATGAACATGTGTGTATCTTTTATCTCTTTTGGGATTTTTCTATGACACAATAGTGCAAATAGACCTCAGAGACGGCAGCTTTTCCTCTGTATAATATGTGCTGCCTAACTAAACACTTGCATATTTCAAAACATATAAGTTCTGACATGTTTATGATTTAAATGCAAACATGTTTAGCCTTTAATGCAACATTGTTCTTTGATTCAGTTTAGATGTATGTAGACTGATTAGACAGACTTTGTAACATGTTTAGAATTTAGATTAATCATCTATACTGCCATATTAAACATAACGGAGAAGGTTCACATTGGTAATACGCAGTGTAAAAGGAGCAGATCAAAAGAAATTAATGTATTAACCCTGTGTGAATGTTAAAGCAGTATATACAGGTTATAAAGAATGCAAATTCTTGGTGGTCCCAATTAACAACACAAGTTGGCATTTTTAACTGCATTGGGTATGTTTGCGAGGTCGGCCATAAAATACACTTCTGGGCGCTTAATGCTAATTTAAATGTACAGTATGAACTGATCATTGTATCCAAACTGTAAAAAGGCTTAAGTTTAATTCTTTGATGTTTGACTAATTTAATTAAACTTTTGCATCTGTAAAACATTAAAACCATTAACCTACCGAATGTGACTTGTTGCAGAAATAAAATGGAAAATATTTTATTCTTTGGGAAATCTAAGAGCAGGAAAGTATTGACATAGGGTCATATCAACATATTTGGTTCATTAGCAAAAAATAGAAAAAAATGAAAATACTAAGACCCCCTCAAACCTAAATAGATAATAATGTACTATAGTGTTGGTAATTATTTCATGATTCAGATAGAACAACAAATTTCAAATAACTTTCCAATTTACTGATTTTATCCAATCAGTTTGCTTTTCTTGTTATCCTTTGTTTAAGGAGCATCAATGCACTACTGAGAGCTAGTTGAACATGTTGGGCGAGCCACTGAGAAAATGCATATATGTACAGCCACCGACAAACAGCTAACCCCCAGTAGTGCTTGCTGCTCCTGAGCCTACATAGGTTAGAATAAGCAATAGTAACGTTGTAACACTGATATCTGTCAGGAATCCCTGAATAACCCTTTACATGTATATATTTATTTTTAGTAGACAACCCAAAGTATTGATCTAGGCCCATTTGGTATATTTCATGCCACCATTTCCTCGTCAAATGCAATCAAATAAAAAAAAAAATGTTAACTTTTTCACAAACTTTAGGTTTCTCACTGAAATTATTTACAAACAGCTTGTGCAATTATGGCACAACTGGTTGCAAATGCTTCTCTGGGATCCCCTTTGTTCAGAAATAGCAGACATATATGGCTTTGGCATTGCTTTTTGGTAATTAGAAGGCCGCTAAATGCCGCTACGCACCACATGTGTATTATGACAAGCAATGAAGGGGTTAATTTGGTAGCTTGTAAGCTTCATTTTAGCTTTAGTGTAGAGATCAGCCTTCCACCTGACACACCCCACCTCCTGATCCCTCCCTGACCTCTCCCAAACAGCTATCTTCCCTCCCCCACCTCACTACTTTCACCGCCATCTTAAGTACTGGAAGAAAGTCTGCCAGTACTAAAATAAAAGGCTTTTTTTAATATATATGTATATATTTTTTTAATATAGTCTGCATTGTTGGATCCTCCCCTTAGCCCCCAACCTCTCTGATCCCCCCTAAACAGCTCTCTAACTCTCCCCCCTCTACCTATTTGCTGCCATATTGTATACTGGCCGCTGTCTGCCAGTACCCAGTTTGGTAAAAATGTGGCTTTTTTATATGAAAAATCCATTTTTTGTAGTGTAAGCCACTCAATACCCTCCCCCCTCCACCTCCCAGATCCCTTTCCCAAATTCCCAACAATTATTTTCCCCCCTTCCTCTAACTCCTTCCCTTACATGTATTATTGCATTGACTCTGACTGTAGAGTCTCGCACCCCATGCACACTCCCGCCCCCCACATGCACGCTCCCGCCCCTCACGTGCACACCAAAACATCTTCAGCCCAGATCCAGAACTCCAGCAGCGATTGGCCGCCTCCCTGCTATGGCTCCCACCCACCAACCATCAGCACAATTGCTTGCCGATGCAGAGAGGGCCACAGAGTGTCTCTCTCTGCATTGGTTGCTAAAAAAAGGGTATTGCAGGATGCCTCAATATCGAGGCATTACGGCAATACCCTGAAAGTGGCTGGAAGCGATCACGACCGTTCCCAGTGCTTGAAACCCCTGAGGACGTGCCAGGCACGTCCTTGGTCATTAACGGCTGGCTTTTGTAGGATGTGCCTGGCACGTCCTTGGTCATTAAGGAGTTAATAAGAAAATCTCTGCACTGCATGCCTAGTAATAAGCTGTAAAAAGGGTAATTACTGTATATGGCATAAACCGGTTATTCTAAATAATACACTATGAAATGCTCTGCATTGCTTGTGTAATACACTGTGTGAAATATCATGCGCTAAACTCAGGGTACTTTAAACTTTTTTCCCAAGACCCCGTGCTATGATACCACATACCTTTGCGACCCTATTTTTATGCTTGGTCTGAAAATTTCTGAAGTAATATACAACATAGCTGCAATTTTTTCAAAGTGACTAAAATGTGTGCATATTTTATTCCTGTTTGTAGTCAAACTTTTAGAGTGTTGTAAAAGTTAATGACACACACACACCACACACTCTCATACAACACACACAACACACTCTTGTTTAACACACACACAAAAGACACCCATACAACACACACACAACACGCACTCTCATACAACACACACCACACACTCTCATATATCACACACAACACATTCTCATACAAAACACACACACAAGACACTCATACAACACACACCCACCACACACTTTTATACAACACACACACACACCACACTTTCATTATCATTATCATTGCCATTAGGGGGTGACAGGGGGGACTCCTGTCAGGGGCCCAATGGGCTAGGGGGCCCCATGAGGCAAGAACTAAAAAAAAATATATATATATATTTTTTCTTACATTTTGGCAACCACCAGTGGGTACTACAGCAGAGTGCTAATTGAGCATGGGAAATGTTATTACAAGGAGTAAAGTATTAGCATTTGAGAGGATTTCTGAGTGTGCACTAAACCACTATGCACAGTGTGAGACAGACTTGGCACTTTGTTTGTAGAGTGTGTGACTGAGTCAGACGGCTGATCACTTTCATTTGCAGAGGAGGTATGAATTACTTAGCAAAGGTTTTTTATTTCTTTGTGCAATTTAAGATTGTAACTTCAGTGTGGTAGTAGTTGTATGGTGGGGCCAGGGGTCCCTAAAAATATTTTTTTTTAGCAGCAGTGTATTTATGATTATTTGACAATGCTGTAGAAATTCTATATTTAAAACCATGCAGAAATGTTTCCTCCTCAATACACAAATGATATATATTACATTCCAGTTTACTGCCCTTTTATGCAAGGACTTTCCAGATACAAGGAGGCATTTTATCCAAGATTTTTACATCTGCATAACATGTTATACTCTCAGACTAAGATTGCTCAGTGTTGGAAATGAGACAGGTTAACATAAAACTGTTCAGTTTACTCTACAGCTGACTTAATTTTGAAATGCATACCAACAAGCTTAAATCCTGCATTTAACCAGATCTAATGGTATAAGTACCACAGCTTATTTCCACCAAGACCATATAGCGTACAGCATTTTCAAAATCCACAAGTACAGCTGACAGATGGGAACATTTGTACACTATATTTGAAGTGGTGCTCTTGGTTGGGGAAAATTTGAAAAATATCATACAAACATATGTCAACTTTTTAAAAGTACTTTTCTTCATCTAGCCATATACCCAGATCATTAATGTACAATTTTGAATTCACAGAATGATTTTTGTTTGCACATTTACAAATATGATTCTTTAAAAAGTGATCTCTTAATTTCTGCATTTTTTTTTATCATACATGTCACATACTGTTGATTTAGGGGACGCAAGGTGAATAAATGTGTCCTCCTGTGAGTGTTTCTGTGGGTGTCTGTGTTTATGTCTTTGTGCTTTGGTTTGTGTCTCTATGAGTGTGTATGTATTTTTTTCTGTTGGTATCTCTGTGAGGGTGGGTGTGTATGTCTTTGTGCATTTTCTGTGGATGTCTGTGAGGGTGTGTGCATATGTCTTTGTGCTTTTTCTATGGGTGTCTCTGTGAGGGTGGGCGTGTGTTTGTCTTTGTGTATTTTTTCTGGATGTCTCTGTGCTGGTGGGTGTGTATGTCTGTGTTTTCTGTGGATCTCTCTGTGAGGGTGTGTGTGTATGTATGTCTGTGTTTTCTGTGGATGTCTCTGTGAGGGTGTGTATTTTCTGTGGGTGTCTCTGTGAGGGTATGTGTATGTCTGTGTGTTTTCTGTGGATGTCTCAGTGAGGGTGTGTATGTATGTCTTTCTGTTTTTTCTGTGGGTGTCTCTGTGTGTGTGTGTATGTCTTTTTGTGTGTTTTCTGAGGCTGTCTCTGTTTGTGTTTCCTTGGGTGTATGTGCAAGTTTGAGTTTGTGTGTGTGTCCATTGTCTGTTTCACCAATCTACCATTTAACCTTTAAATTATTGTTATTATTGGCAGTCCAGGGCCCTTCCTTTCAGCCACTGCATGCTGTTGTCATCATTTAGTTTGCATCTTCCTTTACAAAAATATAATCAGAGCTCCATATTTTTTTTTCTAAATCTCCTTTTTTTTTTTTTTTTTACAAAACTGTAGTTTACCTCATTACTTGTCAGGTTAATGTAAATAAGTGCTAAGTGTCTGTTTGGGTGTCTGTATCTGAGTTTCTTTGCGTGTTTGCTAGAGTGTCTATATGTGAATCCTTATGTGTGTGTGTGTGTGTTTGTATGTTACTACCTTTACAACATTTCCAAGTTTAAATAGACACATAAGAATAAAGTGCATGTACGTATTAGTCACTTGGTCAAAAATTGCACATGTCAAATGAGGGGGGGGGGGGCTGATCAATGGTTAAGTCAGGGGCCCCAAAATTTTTAGTGGCGGCCCTGCTCTCATGCAACACACACAACCCAATCTCATACAACACACAAACACACACCACAAACTCTCATATAACATACAGACACCACACACACTCTCATACAAAAAACACAACACACACTCTCCTACAATAGACACACACACTACATACACTCTCCTACAACACACTCATATAACACAGACACACCACACACACTCTCATATAACACACACTTTCATATAATACACACAACACACACACTCTCATATAACACACACACCACACACACTCTCCTACAACAGACACACACACACACTCATACAACACACAAACACTCACCACACACTCTCATATAACACACAGATTACACACACACTCTCATATAAAAAACACAACACACACACTCTCCTACAACAGACACACACACACTTTCCTACCACACACTCATATAACACAGACACACCACACACACTCTCATACAACAGACACACACCACACACTCTCATATAACACACACAACACACACATTCTCCTTCAACAGACACCCACACTACACACACTCTCCTACAACACACACACTAATCGTGACCCAGTAAACATGTTGTTGTGACCCAGTAATGGGTTCCGACCCATCGTTTGAAAACCCCTGCTCTAAACCTACTTAGAATAATGTTAAACTGATATAAGCCTACAGAGGCACAGAGTTAAATGTAACAACTTGAAAAAAATCTATTTAGATTCAATTACTGCATCACAAAAAAAACTTCAAAACATTACTCCAAAAAAAATAAAATAATAAAAATCCCACAGTAAAACAGATCACTCTAACATATCCACAAAAGGAAACTTGAAAACAGTTAAAGAAAAAAAAAAAAATAAGACAAATTTATCAGCTTCAAAATAGTGAGACACGACCATTAGACACAATACTATATAGGGGCAATGACACCTTTATGACACCCAGACCACGCCTCTATAATGTCTGGAATGCCTCTTGGGCTCCTGAGCTCCTGGTTCCCCTCTGTGAGATTTCTGATGCCTCTTGTTCTATCCAGCGAGACTGCTTTACCTGAATAATACAGACATATGAATATTTTACAATCTCATACACACAAGCTCACACACTTCTCTTTTCTTTAGTATATGTCCTCCTTGCAGAATATAGCAACTAAGGAAAATGGAGGAGTAGATGCTGGAAAGATTGCTAGTTTATCTACCCTCTGTACTGTGTATTTAAAGGGACATTAAAATAAAAATTAAACTTTCTTGATTCAAATAGAGCATGTAGTTTGAAAAGACTTTCCAATGTACTTACATTATCAAATTCTGCATAGTTTTTTTTAATTTGCACATATTCTAAGGCACAATCTCCTACTGAGCATGTGCCCAAGTTTACAGTGTATACTTATACTAGTCTGTGATTGGCTGATAGAAGCCTCATGATACAGTTGTGAGGCAAATGGGGAAAAATACATTTGTCAAAAAAAAAATCTACTGCTTATTTGAAATTCAAAGTGCAATTGCATTGTCTTTTTATTGTTTACTTGTTAATTATGCAATTATGCAGCATTTAATTGTCCTTTAATGACTTGAGACAAGCACTAAATTGTTACTTAGGATGTAATACACAGGAATAGCGGTGAGTAAGTGAGATTTACTGGTAATTGTGCAGATTGTCATGGGATTATTAATACTGTTTATACGTTAGGAATCTTGTGGGTAGAGGCTGTACCGCTCACTTTTTGGCCTCCCAGGACAAACTAGTAATACCAGCACTATGGAAGTCCCATAGAAAAAAGGCTTTACGAACTTTACGTAAGTAGGTTTGTGGTAAGGCCAAAAAAGCGTGTGGTGCCCCTATACCTGCAAGTCTCGTAATAGCAGCGGGCGTAAAAAAGTAGCGTTAGGACCTGTTAATGCTGCTTTTTTACCTTAACGCACAACTCGTAATCTAGCCATTAATGTGGCTTAACGTACAAAACTTAGATTTTCCCCCCAAACTTCCCACAATACATTAATCTATCTATTCAAACATATTCTGAAAATTTTAGTACATTTGATAAAACATACCAAAAGTTATTCACATTTAACTATTTTTTTACAATCCTCAAACATTTAATGTGAGCAGCTTAATGTAAAAAGAGCTTAATGTAACAAAATTAACCTAAACATCAATCAATTGCCTTGAAACTTGGTAAAAACTCACGGCTAGATTTAGAGTTCTGCGGTCAAAGGGGTGCGTTAGCTACGCGTGCTTTTTTTTCCCCCCGCACCCTTTAAATACTGCTGGTATTTAGAGTTCACAGAATGGCTGCATTAGGCTCCAAAAAAGGGAGCGTAGAGCATATTTACCGCCACTGCAACTCTAAATACCAGCGGTGCTTACGGACGCGGCCAGCTTCAAAAACGTGCTCGTGCACAATTCCCCCATAGAAAACAATGGAGCTGAAAAAAACCCTGCAGCCCTAATGCAGCCCCATTGTTTCCTTTGTCTGTACCTAACACCCTAACATGTACCCCGAGTCTAAACACCCCTAACCTTAAACTTATTAACCTCTAATCTGCCGCCCCCGCTATCGCTGACCCTGCATATTATTATTAACCCCTAATCTGCCGCTCCGTACACCGCTGCAACCTACGTTATCCCTATGTACCCCTAATCTGCTGCCCCTAACACCGCCGACCCCTATATTATATTTATTAACCCCTAATCTGCCGCCCCCAACGTCGCCTCCACCTACCTACAATAATTAACCCCTAATCTGCCGACCGGATCTCACCGCTACTCTAATAAATGTATTAACCCCTAAAGCTAAGTCTAACCCTAACACTAACACCCCCCCTAAGTTAAATATAATTTACATCTAACGAAATAAATTAACTCTTATTAAATAAATTATTCCTATTTAAAGCTAAATACTTACCTGTAAAATAAACCCTAATATAGCTACAATATACATTATAATTATATTGTAGCTATTTTAGGATTTATATTTATTTTACAGGCAACTTTGTAATTATTTTAACCAGGTACAATAGCTATTAAATAGTTAATAACTATTTAATAGCTACCTAGCTAAAATAATTACAAAATTACCTGTAAAATAAATCCTAACCTAAGTTACAATTAAACCTAACACTACACTATCAATAAATAAATTAAATAAACTACCTACAATTATCTACAATTAAACCTAACACTACACCATCAATAAATTAATTAAATAAAATACCTACAAATAAATGCAATGAAATAAACTAACTAAAGTTCAAAAAATAAAAAAGAACTAAGTTACAAAAAATAAAAAAATATTTACAAACATTAGAAAAATATTACAACAATTTTAAACTAATTACACCTACTCTAAGCCCCTAATAAAATAAAAAGACCCCCAAAATAAAAAAAATGCCCTACCCTATTCTAAAATTAAAATAGAAAAGCTCTTTTACCTTACCAGCCCTGAAAAGGGCCCTTTGCGGGGCATGCCCCAAAGAATTCAGCTCTTTTGCCTGTAAAAAAAAACATACAATACCCCCCCAACATTACAACCCACCACCCACATACCCCTAATCTAACCCAAACCCCCCTTAAATAAACCTAACACTAAGCCCCTGAAGATCTCCCTACCTTGTCTTCACCACGCCGGGTTCACCGATCGATCCAGAAGAGCCTCCGATGTCTTGATCCAAGCCCAAGCAGATCAGCCAATCAGATTGAGCTCGCATTCTATTGGCTGATCGGAACAGCCAATAGAATGCGATCTCAATCTGATTGGCTGATTCCATCAGCCAATCGGATTGAACTTGAATCTGATTGGCTGATTCCATCAGCCAATCAGAATTTTCCTACCTTAATTCCGATTGGCTGATAGAATCCTATCAGCCAATCGGAATTCGAGGGACGCCATCTTGGATGACGTCCCTTAAAGGAACCTTAATTCGTCGTCTAGTCGTCAGAAGAAGAGGATGGATCCGCACTGGAGGTCTTGAAGATCAGCCGCTCGTCATCGGATGGAAGAACATAGAAGATGCGGCTTGGATGCAGATGTTTGCCGGTCCGGATGTCCTCTTCTACCCGCTTGGATCAAGACTTCAGCCGGAGGATGGATGTCTTCAGCCCCCCGCTTGGGCTTGGATCAAGACATCGGAGCCTGGATGGATCGCTGATACCCGGTGTGGTGAAGATAAGGTAGGGAGATCTTCAGGGGCTTAGTGTTAGGTTTATTTAAGAGGGGTTTGGGTTAGATTAAGGGTATGTGGGTGGCGGGTTGTAATGTTGGGGGGGGGTATTGTATGTTTTTTTTCCAGGCAAAAGAGCTTAATTCTTTGAAGCATGAGCTTTTCTATTTTAATTTTAGAATCGGGTAGGGCATTTTTTTTATTTTGGGGGGCTTTGTTATTTTATTAGGGGGCTTAGAGTAGGTGTAATTAGTTTAAAATTGTTGTAATATTTTTCTAATGTTTGTAAATATTTTTTTATTTTTTGTAACTTAGTTCTTTTTTATTTTTTGTACTTTAGTTAGTTTATTTCATTGTATTTATTTGTAGGTATTGTATTTAATTAATTTATTGCTAGTGTAGTGTTAGGTTTAATTGTAGATAATTGTAGGTATTTTATTTAATTAATTTATTGATAGTGTAGTGTTAGGTTTAATTGTAACTTAGGTTAGGATTTATTTTACAGGTAATTTTGTAATTATTTTAACTAGGTAACTATTAAATAGTTATTAACTATTTAATTGCTATTGTACCTGGTTAAAATAATTACAAAGTTGCCTGTAAAATAAATATTAATCCTAAAATAGCTACAATATAATTATAATTTATATTGTATCTATATTAGGGTTTATTTTACAGGTAAGTACTTAGCTTTAAATAGGAATAATTTATTTAATAAGAGTTAATTTATTTTGTTAGATTTAAATTATATTTAACTTAGGGGGGTGTTAGTGTTAGGGTTAGACTTAGCTTTAGGGGTTAATACATTTATTAGAGTAGCGGTGAGATCCGGTCGGCAGATTAGGGGTTAATTATTGTAGGTAGGTGGAGGCGACGTTGAGGGCGGCAGATTAGGGGTTAATAAATATAATATAGGGGTCGGCGGTGTTAGGGGCAGCAGATTAGGGGTACATAGGGATAACGTAGGTTGCGGCGGTGTATGGAGCGGCAGATTAGGGGTTAATAACAATATGCAGGGGTCAGCAATAGCGGGGGCGGCAGATTAGGGGTTAATAAATATAATATAGGGGTCGGCGGTATTAGGGGCAGCAGATTAGGGGTACATAGGGATAACGTAGGTGACGGCGGTGTGCGGTCGGCAGATTAGGGGTTAATAATTGTAGGTAGGTGGCGGCGACGTTGGGGGTGGCAGATTAGGGGTTAATAAATATTATGTAGGTGTCGGTGGTATTAGGGGCAGCAGATTAGGGGTACATAGGGATAACGTAGGTGGCGGCGCTGTGCGGTCAACAGATTAGGGGTTAAACATTTTTAATAGAGTGGCGGCGATGTGGGGGGACCTCGGTTTAGGGGTACATAGGTAGTTTATGGGTGTTAGTGTACTTTAGAGCACAGTAGTTAAGAGCTTTATAAACCGGCGTTAGCCCAGAAAGCTCTTAACTACTGACTTTTTTCTGCGGCTGGAGTTTTGTCGTTAGATTTCTAACACTCACTTCAGCCACAACTCTAAATTCCGGCGTTAGGAAGATCCCATTGAAAAGATAGGATACGCAAATGGCGTAGGGGGATCTGCGGTATGGAAAAGTCACGGCTGCAAAGTGAGCGTTAGACCCTTTCCTGACTGACTCTAAATACCAGCGGTAGCCCAAAACCAACGTTAGGAGCCTCTAACGCTGGTTTTGACGGCTAACGCCAAACTCTAAATCTAGCCGTCAGTTTTTCACTTTCCAAGTCTGTCCTAGAAGATTCATGGATTTTGATTTCCCTCAAGGCAAATGAGTGACATTAAGCTTGTTTTTTTGGGAGCTTAATGTGGCTTAACAAACAATAAAGAACTTAGATTTAAACGTACAAAATTGAACTTAGATGTTTCCCCCAAACTTCCCACAATACAAAAATCTATCTATTCGAACATATTATGAAAATTTCATGACATTTGATAAAACATACCAAAAGTTATTCACATTTAACTAATTTTTACAATCCTAAAACATTAAGGGGCCTATCTATCAAAGTGTCAACCACAAATACGTCGGAATTCCGCGTCGTAATTGTTGCGAGATTGACCTGACCTAGTTATCAAAGCCTCAAGACCGGCAAATGTTGAAATTTGTGACGTAACACTAGTGATGTTGCAAACCTAAAATTTTGCGCTTGCGAACGGCGGACGCGAACTTCCACAACTGTTCGCGAACGGACGAACCGGGCGAACCGCCATAGACTTCAATAGGCAGGCGAATTTTAAAACCCACAGGGACTCTTTCTGGCCACAATAGTGATGGAAAAGTTGTTTCAAGGGTACTAACACCTGGACTTTGGCATGCCGGAGGGGGATCCATGGCAAAACTCCCATGGAAAATTACATAGTTGATGCAGAGTCTGGTTTTAATCCATAAAGGGCATAAATCACCTAACATTCCTAAATTGTTTAGAATAATGTGCTTTAAAACATCAGGTATGTACACTACTGTTACACCAGATATGAGTTGCACTGGGGTGACACTGTGCCCTGGCAGGCAGGCACTTAAACGCACACGTGTGAAGGAAACTGACTGCTATTATTTAACACAGTCAAAAAAGTGTTTGTTTTTTTAAATCTACACTACTGTTACACCAGATATGAGTTGCACTGGGGTGACACTATGCCCTGGCAGGCAGGCACTTAAACGCACACGTGTGAAGGAAACTGACTGCTATTATTTAACACAGTCAAAAATGTGTTTTTTTTTTTTTAAATCTACACTACTGTTACACCAGATATGAGTTGCACTGGGGTGACACTGTGCCCTGGCAGGCAGGCACTTAAACGCACATGTGTGAAGGAAACTGACTGCTATTATTTAACACAGTCAAAAAAGTGTTGTTTTTTTTAAATCTACACTACTGTTAAACCAGTATGAGTTGCACTGGGGTGACACTGTGCCCTGGCAGGCAGGCAGGCACTTAAACGCACACGTGTGAAGGAAACTGACTGCTATTATTTAACACAGTCAAAAAAGTGTTTTTTTTTTAAAGCTACACTACTGTTACACCAGATATGAGTTGCACTGGGGTGACACTGTGCCCTGGCAGGCAGGCACTTAAACGCACATGTGTGAAGGAAACTGACTGCTATTATTTAACACAGTCAAAAAAGTGTTGTTTTTTTTAAATCTACACTACTGTTAAACCAGTATGAGTTGCACTGGGGTGACACTGTGCCCTGGCAGGCAGGCAGGCACTTAAACGCACACGTGTGAAGGAAACTGACTGCTATTATTTAACACAGTCAAAAAAGTGTTTTTTTTTTAAAGCTACACTACTGTTACACAAGATATGAGTTGCACTGGGGTGACACTGTGCCCTGGCAGGCAGGCACTTAAACGCACAGGTGTGAAGGAAACTGACTGCTATTATTTAGCACAGTCAAAAAAGTGTTGTTTTTTTTAAATCTACACTACTGTTACACCAGATATGAGTGGTGGCACTGGCCAAGTGGGCACAGTATACGCTGTGAGCCTGACACACACGCTGGCAGGCAGGCAACTGCAATTAGATTACACAGGGAAAAAAAAAGCAGCCCTAAAAAGGGCTTTTTGGGGTGCTATCCTTACAGCAGAGATCAGATGAGTCCTTCAGGACTGTAGTGGACACTGAATACACTAGCCTAGCTATAGATTTCCCTACTAAATCAGCAGCAGCTACTCTGTCCCTCCTCTCACTAACAATGCAGCTTCCGAATGAATCTAAAATGGATGCTGTCCAGGAGGTAGGAGGGTCTGGGAGGGAGGGTCTGCTGCTGATTGGCTGGAATGTGCCTGCTGACTGTGAGGTACAGGGTCAAAGTATTACTCAATGATGACGAATACGGGGTGGATCGAACATCACATATGTTCGCCCGCCGTGGCGAATGCGAACATGCTATGTTCGCCGGGAATTATTCGCCGGCAAACAATTTGCAACATCATTACGTAACATACAATCCTCCGTTCTCAATCCAACGCAGATCGATGCTTACGTCATTACAGATGTTCCGAATACACATTTGGCTCTATTTGACACCTTTTCCCATTTTTCAAACTTCTAACAGGTATGCTTGCGGCTATTTGGACGCAGCGTACCTGGTTTTCAATCCGCCACCCTTGAGGCTGCAGATGCCATAGAAATCAATGGGAGTATGAAAGCACCGAAAGCTCATGTTCGATGCTGCAAGAGAATGAAGCATACCCCATTGATTTCTATGGTAGAAAAATAGTTACGTTTACACCTAACACCCTAACGTAAACCCTGAGTCTAAACACCCCTAATCTGCTGCCCTCAACATCGCTGCCACTTATATAATATTATTAACCCCTATTCAGGGTGGACCCACTTCTCGCCGGATGGATGAAGATAGAAGATGCCGTTTGGATGAAGACATCTTGCCGCATGGATGAAGACTTCTTGCCGCATGGATGAAGACTTCTTGCCGACCCTAATCTATTTTTAGGATGATGATCTTAGCACTTTGTAACTAAGATCCACTGCTGTTCTCACAAGGCCTGAAGAGTACTGGAAAACTTCAGTTGGGAGAACAGTTTGCAGGCTAAGCTGCATATGAATATATTAGATTCTAAAAGATATATAAGAAGCGCTCACAAGGGCTAAAGACAATTTAAATTTATTAATTACAAAATTCAACATAAAATAAAATAAAACTTCAGAGTGCGCACTCTTGAAATACAATTTATACTAAACCTTATAACAATTCATTAATTCTAAAACCTTATCTTAAGCCAACTTTTCTTAATCTTGTGTGCAACAAGTGCTGTTAGCAGATATTGGTATAAAAACAAACTTTCCCAAGTCTCTTATTTATTTCTGTGCAAGATATATATAGCAAAGATAGGGAGATCGATTTAGCTCCTTAAGTTCATTAGATTCAAATCCAATAGCCAATCAGGTATCTCTGTTTACGTTGTTTCGTTATTTTCAAATCTAACCGTTATACCGGTGATTATATCCAAGCTTTTTTAAGCCAAAGTTCTTTAGTTTAAATAAGATACTTTTTACCTTAATGTTGCAGTTCTTTATGTAAAAAAGTATCTATTTGGGCTTCAAACAGTTATTTTTAGCGGTGTAACAGATTTTTCTACCGCTGATCTTCACTTGTTAGAACAAAAAATTCCCTGCCTTCCGATGACAATGGACAGTCCGCCTCTATTGCCTCCAGGCTAAAGGGAATCTTTTCACTTGCTTTTAGATGCGGGTTTTTGTTTTTCTCACCCGGTTTTTACTTGCGGTCTCCTTAGTCAGTATGCACAGCTTATAGGGAAGCTGTCAAATCTTTGAAGATTTTCAGATGTCCAAGCCTGACTTCTAAGGCTGTATATCTGATTCTGTATATCCTTTGTGTCCTATCATCAACGCGTTTCCGCTCGCAATGAGCCTTTTTCAATATGATATCCTCAGGTGTGAACCACCTTTTTATAGCCTTCATGATTATCTGCTTGAACATTTCTTAAAGGGATATTACATATCCTCTTTTTTAACAAATATATGAAAATTATGTAAAAATTGTCCTCCTTATGTTCAACAATGTCCTCATTATGTTATTAAATATATATATAAACACACAAGTAATTTTTAAAATAGAAAATGTATTATAAACACTTTTTAGAACCTCATTAAAAATATATTTTGGGTAACTTACAAACGACTCTCGAACTAACACATCAATTTTTGGTATTTTACCACTTCTTACGTTTTTATTAAAATCTATATCATTATGGAATTTTATTCAAAAGTTATTCTATTACAATTTTATTAAGATATTATTAAAAGGAAATTGATTTAATAGATAAACACAACAGATAAATTTTGGGGGTCCTATCCTAACTTTTAAAACTGTAAATCTATATATTTACTATAATATAATTCATAAAAATATAAAAATCTTAAAAATCTGAAATATATTTAATAAAACTTTTTTTAAAACCTTATTAAAAACTATTTAAAAAATAATTTATTTTTTATCTTCTATGTATAAAGGGATTCAAATCTAATTCTGCATTTAATCCTAGGGGGTGGAGAGTTTTACAATTATATATAAGTTCTGCTTCATAATATAAAAGATCTTCCTCATTATTTCCTCCCCTCCAATTTTTCTTTATATTTTTTATACCCCAGAATTTAAAACCTGATGTACTTTGGTTATGTTTTTCTTTAAAATGCTTCGATAAAAGATGTCCTTCAAACCCATTCTTAATGTTATTTAGGTGTTCCCCTATCCTATCTCTTAAAGGCCTTCTCGTTTGACCTAAGTACTGTTTTAAACATGAGCATTGGATTAGATAGATTATGTTTTTATCTCTACACCTAATCATATCTCTAATTTTGTATTCTTTTTTTGTTACAGTGGATTTTACTTGTTTTGTTTTAAAACTATGTTTACAGGCAGTACATAAATGACATGGGTAAAACCCTGATAAACTTTTATTATATAGATCTACTTGATTTTTCCCATTTTTTTTTTTAATTCACTAGGACATAGTATATTTTTAAAATTTTTTGCTTTTTTAAAAATCAATTGAGGTTTTTCATTTAATTCTTTCCCCATAAGGGGGACAATTTTTAAAATATTCCAATGTTTATTTAAAATTTTGTTTAATATACTACTTTTAATATACTATGATGGTTAAGTTTGACAATAGTTACTATTTTAACGTTTTAAACAATTAATTTTTATTAAGCTGCATATGAAGTATGTTCAGTCTATATTTTTCTAGACAGACCGTGTTAATTCTAGAAAAATCTGGCAATATCCCCATGAGGGAAGGGTAAGCTGTATTCAGACATTTTAATAGGAATTTCAGCTTGCTTGAAGGGCTCATTAGTTACTGGTGACACTGTTAAGAAAAAAAGTTTTGTTTATTGATGCAATTATAACGTTTTCTGAAGGGACTAAAGGGCTGGTGACACTGTTAGGAAAAAACGTTTTGTTTATTGATGCATTTATAACCTTTTTTGAAGGGACTAAAGGGGTCATTGTGGCTTGGTTTTGAGTTTGGTAACTCACATGGTTAATTAAGAGATACTCTGGTGTTTCTCTGATAGGCCTCAAAACATCGAGTGAGGTGGGAGGGGCCTATTTTCGCGCCTCAGTTGCACAGTTTCCTTTCCTCTGAGACATATCACTGCTTCTCCTGAGTTTCCTGCTATGTTTGAGGGCTGTTAAAGAAGTTTTTTCCCCCACAAATTGTTCTGAAGGGCAGGTAGGAGCCACAGCAGAGCTGTGGCAAGGTGCTGAAAGTCTTTTTTACTGGGTTTGATGTTTTTTCAATCCGTTTTTGCCATTAAGGGGTTAATTTTTTATTTGCATAGCTGTGCAAAGTTACTAAGTCTTTATAATGCTACTGTAAAAATTTCGTTAAGTTTACTGCTTTTTTACACTGTTTTGCAGAACTGGTGCACCTTTTTTTTCTCTTAAAGGCACAGTACCGTTTTATTTCTAAGTGTTTTTTACTTTGATTACAGTGTTTTCCAAGCTTGCTTGTTACATTACTAGCCTGTTTAACATGTCTGACACCAAGGAAAATCCTTGTTTAATATGTTTGGAAGCCATTGTGGAACCCCCTCTTAGAATGTGTCCCAAGTGTACTGATATGTCTATAAACTATAAAGAACATATATTAGCACTTAAAAATAGAGCAATAGATGATTCTCAGTCAGAAGTAAATGAGGGTTCGCCATCTAGCTCTCCCCAAGTGTCACAACCAGTAACGCCCGCACAAGTGACGCCAAGTACCTCTAGTGGTTCCTATTATTTTACTTTACAAGACATGGCCACAGTTATGAATACAACCCTCACAGAGGTTTTATCTAAACTGCCTGGTTTACAAGGAAAGCGGGACAGCTCTGGGTTTAGAAAAAATGCTGAGCCGTCTGACGCTTTAGTAGCCGTATCTGATATGCCCTCACAATGCTCTGAAGAAGGGGTGAGGGATTTGTTATCTGAGGGAGAAATTTCTGATTCAGGAAAAAGACGCTTCCTCAGACAGATTCTGATATGATGGCCTTTAAATTTAAGCTTGAACACCTCCGCTTATTGCTCAGGGAGGTATTAGCGACTTGTGATTGTGACCCTATATTGGTTCCAGAGAAATTGTGTAAAATGGAAAAATACTTAGAGGTTCCTGTTTACACTGATGTTTTTCCAGTCCCTAAGAGGATTGTGAATATTATTACTAAGGAGTGGGATAGACCAGGTATTCCAATCTCTCCCCCTCCTGTTTTTAAGAAAATGTTTCCCATATCTGACACCATGCGGGACTCGTGGCAGACAGTTCCTAAGGTGGAGGGAGCTATTTCTACTCTGTCTAAGCGTACAACTATACCTATCAAAGACAGTTGTGCTTTCAAAGATCCTATGGATAAAAAATTAGAGGGTCTCCTGAAGAAAATTTTTGTTCACCAGGGTTTTTCTCTCCAACCTATTGCGTGCATTGTTCCTGTAACTACTGCAGCGGCTTTCTGGTTTGAGGCTCTAGAAGAGGCTCTTCAGATGGAGACTCCATTAGAGGAGATTATGGACAGAATCAAGTCCCTTAAGTTGGCTAATTCTTTTATTACAGATGCCGCTTTTCAACTGGCTAAATTAGCGGCAAAGAATTCAGGTTTTGCCATTTTAGCACGCAGGGCGTTATGGCTTAAGTCCTGGTCTGCTGATGTTTCATCTAAATCTAAACTTTTGAACATCCCTTACAAAGGAAAGACCCTATTCGGGCCTGAACTGAAGGAGATTATTTCAGACATCACGGGCGCGATCCGATATAGATCGCAGTTTGCGGCGCAAGCGAGGGAACCGGCGTCGCCCGCAGTTTCAGCTCGCAACTCGAGCTATCCTATATAAGTCGCCGTCAGATGCTAACGTGCCGTAAGTCTGACAAGCCAGCGATGTCCAGAAATCTGCGCAAGTACAAATTTCTGGCGTCGCCAGTGACTTGCGGCACGTTAGAAACTGCCGGCGCCTATAAAACCTGACTAAAGTCTAAAACACCCGCACTGTCTAACACGCCTCCCTAACATAGCCCGACACGTCTAACCCTCTATCCGCTATCCCCCCTCACTATCCTAACAATAAAAAAGCTATTAACCCCTAAACCGCCGCTCCCATACCCCGCCGCAACCTAATAAAGTTATTAACCCCTAAACCGCCGCTCCCGTACCCCGCCGCCAGCTATATTATATCTATAACCCCCTAAAGTGAGCCCCTAACACCGCCGCCATCTATATTAAAATTATTAACCCCTAATGTAAGCCCCTTACACCGCCGCCATCTCTATTAAAATGATTAACCCCTAATTTAATCTACCTACCCCGCCGCCAGCTATATTATCTATATTAACCCTAAGTATATTATAGTTAATATAGGTATTACATTATATATATTAACTATATTAACCCAAATTATATTAGGGTTAATATAGTTAATATAGTTACTATAGTATTTATATTAACTATATTAACTCTATCTAACCCTAACACCCCTAACTAAATTTATATTAAATTAATCTAATTCATTTATAAACTAAAATGTTCCTATTTAAATCTAAATACTTACCTATAAAATAAACCCTAAGATAGCTACAATATAATTAATAATTACATTGTAGCTATGTTAGGGTTAATATTTATTTTACAGGTAAATTGTTAATTATTTTAACTAGGTATAATAGCTATTAAATAGTTATTAACTATTTAATATCTACCTAGTTAAAATAATTACCCAATTACCTGTAAAATAAATCCTAACCTAAGTTACAAATACACCTACACTATCAATAAATTAAATAAACTACAAACATCTATCTAAAAATACAATTAAATTAACTAAACTAAATTACAAAAAACAAACAAACACTAAATTACAAAAAATAAAAAAAGATTACAAGATTTTTAAGCTAATTACACCTATTCTAAGCCCCCTAATAAAATAATAAACCCCCAAAATAAAAAAAATTCCCTGCCCTATTCTAAATTAAACAAATTTCAAAGCTCTTTACCTTACCAGCCCTTAAAAGGGCCTTTTGTGGGGCATGCCCCAAAGAATTCAGCTCTTTTGCATACAAATACAATACCCCCCCCCCCCCCATTACAACCCACCACCCACATACCCCTATTCTAAAACCACCCAAACCCCCCTTAAAAAAGCCTAACACTACCCCCCTGAAGATCTCCCTACCTTGTCTTCACCACACCGGGCCGAAATCCTGATCCGATCCGGGCGATGTCTTCCTCCAAGCGGCAAAGAAGAATTCTTCCTCCGGCGATGTCTTGAATCTGATTGGCTGATTCAATCAGCCAATCAGATTTTTCTAACTTAATTCCGATTGGCTGATAGAATCCTATCAGCCAATCGGAATTTGGCGGACGCCATCTTGGATGACGTCATTTAAAGGTACCTCATTCGTAGTTCAGTAGTCGGCCGGGATGGATGCTCCGCGGCGGCGGAGCGAAGAAAGAAGATTGAAGATGCCGCCGGAAGAATGAAGACTTTGCTGCCGCTTGGAGGAAGACGTCGCCGGAGGAAGAATTCTTCTTTGCCGCTTGGAGGAAGACATCGCCGGAGGAAGAATTCTTCTTTGCCGCTTGGAGGAAGACATCGCCCGGATCGGATCAGGAGTTCGGCCCGGTGTGGTGAAGACAAGGTAGGGAGATCTTCAGGGGGGTAGTGTTAGGCTTTTTAAAGGGGGGTTTGGGTGGTTTTAGAATAGGGGTATGTGGGTGGTGGGTTGTAATGGGGGGGGGGGTATTGTATTTGTATGCAAAAGAGCTGAATTCTTTGGGGCATGCCCCACAAAAGGCCCTTTTAAGGGCTGGTAAGGTAAAGAGCTTTGAAATTTGTTTAATTTAGAATAGGGCAGGGAATTTTTTTTATTTTGGGGGTTTATTATTTTATTAGGGGGCTTAGAATAGGTGTAATTAGCTTAAAAATCTTGTAATCTTTTTTTATTTTTTGTAATTTAGTGTTTTTTTTTTGTAGGTTTATTTTAGAAGATCACGGTTGACAGGGAGATAGACATTGCGCATGCGTTAGGTGTTAGGTTTATTTTAGCAGCCAGTTTAGGGAGTTACGGGGCTCCAATAGTCAGCGTAAGGCTTCTTACAGCTGCTTTTTGTGGCGAGGTGAAAATGGAGTAAGTTTTCTCCATTTTCGCCACGTAAGTCCTTACGCTGCATATTGGATACCAAACTGCGCTGGTTTGGTATACCTGCCTATAGCCCAAAAAACTACGGGCGACGGCAGAAATATACGCGCGTAACTTCTAGGTTACGCCGTATATGTGATACCAAACCCGCGCAAATATTGGCGTCGCCGGCTTTTGCGGGCGACGATTTTTATCGGATCGACCCCCACTGGAGGGAAAGGTCATGCCCTTCCTCAGGATAGATCAAATAAGATGAAGATCAAACAAAATAATTTTCGTTCCTTTCGGAACTTCAAGAGTGGTTCCGTTTCAGCTTCCTCTGCTACAAAGCAAGAGGGGAATTTTGCCAAATCCAAGTCAGTCTGGAGACCTAACCAGGCTTAGAACAAGGGTAAACAGGCCTCAAAGCCTGCAGCTGCCTCTAAGACAGCATGAAGGGGTAGCCCCCGATCCGGGACCGGATCTAGTAGGGGGCAGACTCTCTCTCTTCGCTCAGGCTTGGGCAAGAGATGTTCACGATCCCTGGGCTTTAGAAATTGTGTCCCAGGGATATCTTCTGGAATTCAAAGACTCCCTTCCAAGGGGGAGATTTCATATTTCTCGATTGTCTGTAAACCAGACAAAGAGAGAGGCGTCCTTACACTGTGTAGAAGATCTTCTTACCATGGGGGTGGTCTGCCCAGTCTCAAAAGAGGAACAGGGGCTAGGGTTCTACTCAAACCTGTTTGTGGTTTCCTAAAAAGAGGGAACTTTTAGACCAATCTTGGATCTCAAAATTCTAAACAAGTTCCTCAAAGTTCCATCATTCAAGATGGAAACCATTCGGACTATTCTGCCTATTCCAGGAAGGTCAATATATGACTACCGTGGACTTAAAGGATGCGTATCTACACATCCCTATTCACAGAAATCATCATCAATTTCTCAGATTTGCCTTTCTAGACAGGCATTACCAGTTTGTGGCTTTTCCCTTTGGGTTAGCCATGGCTCCAAGAATTTTCACAAAGGTGGTAGGGTCCCTTCTGGCGGTTCTACAACCTCGGGGCATAGCAGTGGCGCCTTATCTAGACGACATCTTAATCCAGGCGTCGACTTTTCAGCTAGCCAAGTCTCACACGGACATTGTGTTGGCTTTTCTGAGATCTCACGGGTGGAAGGTGAACATAAAAAAAGAGTTCTCTCTTCCCTCTTACAAGAGTTTCCTTTCTAGGGACTCTGATAGATTTGATAGAAATTAAAATATTTCTGACAGAGGTCAGAAAATCAAAACTCTTAACCACTTGCCAAACTCTTCATTCCATTCCTTGGCCATCTGTTGCTCAGAGTATGGAGGTAATCGGACTCATGGTAGCGGCAATGGACATAGTTCCTTTTGCCCGCCTACACCTCAGACCACTGCAACTATGCATGCTCAAACAGTGGAATGGGGATTATGCAGATTTATCTCCTCAACTGCATCTGGACCAGGAGACCAGAGATTCTCTTCTCTGGTGGTTGTCTCAGGACCACCTGTCTCAAGGAATGTACTTTCACAGGCCAGAGTGGCTAATTGTAATGACAGATGCCAGCCTGCTAGGCTGGGGTGCAGTCTGGAACTCCCTGAAAGCACAGGGCTCATGGTCTCGGGAGGAATCTCTTCTTCCGATAAACATTCTAGAACTGAGAGCGATATTCAAGACGCTTCAGGCGTGGCCTCAGCTTGCTGCAGCCAAATTCATCAGGTTTCAGTCGGACAACATCATGACTGTAGCTTATATCAATCATCAAGGAGGAACAAGAAGTTCTCTAGCGATGATGGAGGTAACCAAGAGGATCACTCTTGCCATCTCTCAGCAATCCACATTCCAGGAGTAGAGAACTGGGAGGCGGATTTTCCTAAGTTCAGCCAATCGGATTGAACTTGAATCTGATTGGCTGATTCAATCAGCCAATCAGATTTTTCTACCTTAATTCCGATTGGCTGATAGAATCCTATCAGCCAATCGGAATTCGACGGACGCCATCTTGGATGACGTCATTTAAAGGAACCTCATTCGTCGGGAAGTCGTCGTGCCGGAAGGATGCTCCGCGGCGGAGGAGCGAAGTAAGAAGATTGAAGATGCCGATTTGCTTGAAGACGTCGCCGATGGAAGAAGACTCTCTGCCGATTGCTTCAAGACATCGCCCGGATGGAAGAAGACTTCACTGCCGCTTGCTGGAACACATCGCCCGGATCGGATGAGGAGTTCTGCCCGGCGGGGTGAATACAAGGTAGGGAGATCTTCAGGGGGGGTAGTGTTAGGTTTATTTAAGGGGGGTTTGGGTTAGATTAGGGGTATGTGGGTGGTGGGTTGTAATGTTGGGGGTGGTATTGTGTTTTTTTTTTGCAGGCAAAAGAGCAGTTTTCTTTGGGGCATGCCCCCACAAAAGGCCCTTTTAAGGGCTGGTAAGGTAAAAGAGCTTTGAACTTGTTTTAATTTAGAATAGGGTAGGGAATTTTTTTATTTTGGGGGGCTTGATTATTTTATTAGGGGGCTTAGAATAGGTGTAATTAGCTTAAAAATCTTGTAATCTTTTTTTATTTTTTGTAATTTAGTGTTTTTTTTTTTTTTGTAATTTAGTTTAGTTTATTTAATTGTATTTTTAGATAGATATTTGTAGTTTCTTTAATTTATTGATAGTGTAGGTGTATTTGTAACTTAGGTTAGGATTTATTTTACAGGTAATTGGGTAATTATTTTAACTAGGTAGCTATTAAATAGTTAATAACTATTTAATAGCTATTATACCTAGTTAAAATAATTAACAATTTACCTGTAAAATAAATATAAACCCTAGCATAGCTATAATGTAATTATTAATTACATTGTAGCTATCTTAGGGTTTATTTTATAGGTAAGTATTTAGATTTAAATAGGAATATTTTAGTTTATAATATGAATTAGATTTATTTAATAAGAATTTAGTTAGGGGTGTTAGGGTTAGATAGAGTTAATATAGTAGTTAATATAGTTTATATAAATACTATAGTAACTATATTAACTATATTAACCCTAATATAATTAGGGTTAATATAGTTAATATATATAATGTAATAACTATATTAACTATAATATACTTAGGGTTAATATAGATAATATAGCTGGCGGCGGGGTAGGTAGATTAAATTAGGGGTTAATAATTTTAATATAGATGGCGGCGGTGTAAGGGGTTCACATTAGGGGATAGATCAGTTAGATGGTGGCGGTTTTAGGGGTTCACATTAGGGGATAGATCAGTTAGATGGTGGCGGTTTTAGGGGCTCACAGTAGGGGGTTAGTTTATGTAGATGGCCGCGGTTTAGGGGTTAAATACTTTATTAGGGATTGTGGCGGGGGATTGCGGTTGACAGGGAGATAGACATTGCGCATGCGTTAGGTGTTAGGTTTATTTTAGCAGATCGCGGTTGACAGGGAGATAGACATTGCGCATGCGTTAGGTGTTAGGTTTATTTTAGCAGCCAGTTTAGGGAGTTACGGGGCTCCAATAGTCAGCGTAAGGCTTCTTATGGCTGCTTTTTGTGGCGAGGTGAAAATGGAGTAAGATTTCTCCATTTTCGCCACGTAAGTCCTTACGCTGTATATTGGATACCAAATTGCGCGGGTTTGGTATACCTGCCTATGGCCCAAAAAACTACGGACGACGGCAGAAATATACGCGCGTAACTTCTAGGTTACGCCGTATATAGGATACCAAACCCGCGCAAATATTGGCGTCGCCGACTTTTGCGGGCGACGATTTTTATCGGATCGACCCCCTGGTTAAAATAAATACAAATTTACCTGTAAAATAAAACCTAACCTGTCTTACACTAACACCTAACCTTACACTACAATTAAATAAATTACATTAATTAAATACAAAAAAACAAACACTAAATTACACAAAACAAAAAAAAGAAATGATCAAATATTTAAACTAATTACACCTAATCTAATAGCCCTATTAAAATAAAAAGCCCCCCCAAAATAAAAAAACCCTAGCCTAAACTAAACTGCCAATAGCTATTAAAATGGCCTTTTACAGGGCATTGCCCCAAATAAATCAGCTCTTTTACCTGTAAAAAAAAATACAAACAACCCCCCAACAGTAAAGCTCACCACACAACCAAAACCTCCAAATAAAATCCTATCTAAAAAACCTAAGCTCCCCATTGCCCTGAAAATGGCATTTGGATGGGCATTGCCCTTAAAAGGGCATTTAGCTCTTTTACAGCCCAAACTCTAAGCTAAAAATAAAACCCACCCAATAAACCCTTAAAAAAACCTAACATTAACCCCCGAAGATCCACTTACAGTTTTTGAAGACTGGACATCCATCCTCAACGAGGCCAGGAGAAGTCTTCATCCAAGCAGCAAGAAGTCCTCAATGAAGCCGGGAGAAGTCTTCATCCAAGCAGCAAGAAGTGGTCCTCTAGGCAGGCAGAAGTCTTCATCCAGACGGCATCTTCTATCTTCATCGAATGCAATCAGCCAATAGGATTGAGCGTCAATCCTATTGGCTTAATTAATTTATTTTAATTATTTTAAAGTTAGTGGGTGTTAGGGTTACACTTAGGGTTAGGTTTAGGGGGTTAATAACTTTAGTATAGTGGCGGCGATTTTGGGGGCAGCAGATTAGGGGTTAATAGCAGTAATGTAGGTTGCAGCGATGTTAGGGACAGCAGATTAGGGGTTAAAAATATTTAACTAGTGTTTGCGATGCGGGAGTGCAGCGGTTTAGGGGTTAATATGTTTATTATAGTGGCGGCGATGTTCGGAGCAGCAGATTAGGGGTTAATAATTTTATTTTAGTGTTTGCGATGCAGGAGGGCCTCGGTTTAGGGGTTAATAGGTAGTTTATGGGTGTTAGTGTACTTTTTAGCACTTTAGTTATGAGTTTTATGTTACGGCTTTGTAACATAAAAGCCATAACTACTGACTTTCAGTTTACGGTAGTTATAGGCTGTACCGCTCACTTTTTTGGCCGGACAGGCAAACTCGTAATACCGGTGCTATGGGAGTCCCATTGAAAAAGGACTTTTTGAAAGCTGCGGTAGTTACGTTGCGTTACTGCCAACAAAGTGTGCGGTACAGATATACCTGCAAAACTCGTAATACCAGCGGTAGTAAAAAAGCAACGTTATGAAGCTTTTTCACTCATAACGCAAAACTCGTAATCTAGCCAAAAGTTATCTATATGGCCCAAATTAACTAGCAGTCTCCTGTTGTGAAAGGCTAATAAAAAAGCATGTGATAAGTGGCTGTCTTTAGTGGCTTAGAATCAGGCAGCAATTTAGAGGTTTAAATGTTATAAAGTATATTAATATATCAATGATGGTTGTGCAAAGCTGGGGAATGGGTAGTAAAGCCATTATCTATATTTTTAAACAATACTGTCCCTTTAAGTGTAATGTAAAAATATATTTGGAAATAAGATTATAGCTCTATATACATTTAAACACTATATTTTCTGTTTGTAGCTTGTACTGTTTTTTTCAGTTGTTTTTGGGGAGAACTCATTTAGGGGATACAAAAAACAATTGTGAAATGCTGACCTATATTGGATTAGTTTTTTTTTTATACATGTAGTTTATTGTAGCAGTGAAACTAAAGGGTATGTTCTCTAACCCTTGACTATTCAGTCAGTGTGTTAAGAAAAACATTGCCTAGAAACAGGAAGCCAAATTTGGGCAAACTGCACTGAAACAAGTCATTTAGAAGTTGACTTATTCTCAAAAAAGTATTTTTTTTTTAGTTATAACTGTCTTCAAAGAGTTATACCAAATTTGTACTTTAACAGGACATGAAAGTCAACATATAGTTTTTATAATTTAGACAGAGCGTGTAATTTTAAGATGCTTTTAAATTAATATTATTCATAATTTTAAAATGATTTTACCTTTTATTTCTTTTTTAACTTCATTTGTGAAAAGTTTATTACTTCCTGTAACAGCCCCACAAAAAGAAGGCAAAGAAGGTGCTTTCCCTTTGAAGTGGTTGCTAGGAGGCACATGCATTACGTAGAAACATAGGCCTAGATTTGGAGTTTGGCGGTAGCCGTGAAAACCAGCGTTAGAGGCTCCTAACGCTGGTTTTAGGCTAACTCCGGTATTTGGAGTCACTCAAAAAAGGGTCTAACGCTCACTTTTCAGCCGCGACTTTTCCATACCGCAGATCCCCTTACGTAAATTGCGTATCCTATCTTTTCAATGGGATTTTTCTAACTCCGGTATTTAGAGTCGTGGCTGAAGTGAGCGTTAGAAATCTAACGACAAAACTCCAGCCGCAGGAAAAAAGTCAGTAGTTAAGAGCTTTCTGGGCTAACGCCGGTTCATAAAGCTCTTAACTACTGTACTCTAAAGTACACTAAAACCCATAAACTACCTATGTACCCCTAAACCGAGGTCCCCCCACATCGCCGCCACTCGATTCATCCGGTCGTCATCGGATGAAGATAGAAGATGCCGCTTGGATCAAGATGGTTGCCGGTCCGGATCGCCTCTTCTTCCCGGATAGGATGAAGACTTTGGAGCCTCTTCTGGACCTCTTCAGCCACCGGATGATGGATCGCCAGCCCCCGCTTGGGTTGGATGAACATTTTGGAGCCAGGACGGATCGGTGATACCTGGTGAGGTGAAGACAAGGTAGGATGATCTTCAGGGGCTTAGTGTTAGATTTATTTAAGGGGGGTTTGGGTTAGATTAGGGGTATGTGGGTGGTGGGTTGTAATGTTGGGGGGGGGTATTGTATGTTTTTTTTTTTACAGGCAAAAGAGCTGAACTTCTTGGGGCATGCCCCGCAAAGGGCCCTGTTCAGGGCTGGTAAGGTAAAAGAGCTTTGAACTTTATTAATTTAGAATAGGGTAGGGCATTTTTTATTTTGGGGGTCTTTGTTATTTTATTAGGGGGCTTAGAGTAGGTGTAATTAGTTTAAAATTGTTGTAATATTTTTCTTATGTTTGTAAATATTTTTTTATTTTTTGTAACTTAGTTCTATTTTATTTTTTGTACTTTAGTTAGTTTATTTCATTGTAGTTATTTGTAGATATTGTATTTAATTAATGTATTGATAGTGTAGTGTTAGGTTTAATTGTTGGTAATTATAGGTATTTTATTTAATTAATTTAATGATAGTATAGTGTTAGGTTTAATTGTAACTTAGGTTAGGATTTATTTTACAGGTAATTTTGTAATTATTTTAACTAGGTAGCTATTAAATAGTTCTTAACTATTTAATAGCTATTGTACATGGTTAAAATAATTACAAAGTTGCCTGTAAAATAAATATTAATCCTAAAATAGCTACAATGTAATTATAATTTATATTGTAGCTATATAAGGATTTATTTTACAGGTAAGTATTTAGCTTTAAATAGAAATAATTTATTTAATAAGAGTTAATTAATTTCGTTAGATGTAAATTATATTTAACTTAGGGGGGTGTTAGTGTTAGGGTTAGACTTAGCTTTAGGGGTTAATACATTTATTAGAATAGCGGTGAGCTCCAGTCGGCAGATTAGGGGTTAATACTATTTATTATAGGGTTAGTGAGGTGGATTAGGGGTTAATAACTTTATTATAGTAGCGGTGCGGTCCGCTCGGCAGATTAGGGGTTAATAAGTGTAGGCAGGTGGAGGCGACGTTGAGGGGGGCAGATTAGGGGTTAATAATATAATATAGGGGTCGGCGGTGTTAGGGGCAGCAGATTAGGGGTACATAGGGATAATGTAAGTAGCGGCGGTTTACGGAGCGGCAGATTAGGGGTTAAAAAAAATATGCAGGGGTCAGCGATAGTGGGGGCGGCAGAATAGGGGTTAATAAGTATAAGATTAGGGGTGTTTAGACTCGGGGTACATGTTAGAGTGTTAGGTGCAGACGTAGGAAGTGTTTACGCATAGCAAACAATGGGGCTGCGTTAGGAGCTGAACGCGGCTTTTTTGCAGGTGTTAGGTTTTTTTTCAGCTCAAAAAGCCCCATTGTTTCCTATGGGGGAATCGTGCACGAGCATGTTTTTGAGGCTGGCCGCGTCCGTAAGCAACTCTGGTATCGAGAGTTGAAGTTGCGTTAAAAATGCTCTACACTCCTTTTTTGGAGCCTAACGCAGCCTTTATGTGGACTCTCAATACCAGAGTTATTTTTATGGTGCGGCCAGAAAAAAACCGACAAAACTCCAAATCTAGGCAATAGATTTTGATGGCAGATAAGAACTAGCAAGTCTGCCCAATGTTCCCTATAAGTATAAACTTATCTAGTTTGTAGGATAGCCTTATGCTTATCCCAGGCATTCTTAAAGTCCCCCACAGTGTTTGTAATTGCCACGTCTTTTGGACGTTTATTCCATGAATCAATCACCTTTTCTGTAAAGTAGTGCTTCTTCAAATTACTCCTGAATCTACTACCCTTCAGCTTGAGATCATGACTTCTTGTTCTTTAATTTTTGTTTTTATGAAAAATACTCTAAGCCTCAGCTTTACTAAGCCCCTTAATATACTTGAAAGTTGCTATCATATCACCTCTTTCCCTTCTCTCCTCTAAGCAATACATATTTAGGTCATTAAGCTTCTCCTGGTAAGTTTTAATTTTAGACCAGGTACCATTTTGGTAGCCCTCCTTTGCACAGATGAAAGTTTATTTAAATCCTTCTGAAGATATGGGGGCCTGTCGCCGTCATCAGTTGTGCGTGCAGCCTGCAGTGCGAGACAGCTTCAGGAAGCTCCAGCACTCAGCTGTTATGTTAGGCATCTGCCAAATAGGGAGCTGGAGCGCGATCGGTGCTCCGCCTCCATATGAGGGCAGATGCTTGATCGTTACAGACGGTGACACTGTGTGTGTCACGTCTGTAACCATCTTCTGCTGGTGCCGGCGGGAGGTGTGGGTGGGTCAGAGGCGGGTAGGCAGCTCAGCAGCATAAAAAAGAAGGGGGTTATAGGTACTGACAGACAGCTGCCAGTACCTAAGATGGCAGCAATATTTAGAGGGGGGGTTAGAGAGCTGCGTGAGGGGGGATCAGGGACAGAGGGATAGGGAAACTTAAAGTGATAGGGAACAATCAATCTTATCTAGGCCCCATAAACAAAAATTATATAGCCAAGAAGAAGTAGCCCTTCAATGAAGAAGGGGGGTTCAGTGGTTGGCAAAGGGTGTAAATCCCCTACAATTAATATAATCAATTAACATTGGAGGAAATAATATGTCAGTAATGACAGAATCATATTAAGAAAGTAATCCAATAAAGAAGATAACATGTTCAATCGAGCAATATACTCATTATGTATTAAGATCACATCTTTATTTCATCTTTGGTAGTGAACGAATAATTAATTAATTAATTAAAATATAAATGAGAATTAATTTTTTTTTTATTTTTTTTTTATTCCTCATATTTTGAGATTGATTATTATAGTATTTAGTATATTGATATCACAAAAGAAAGCGCTAAAAAAAAAAAAAGACATTTTACAGTAACTATCAGCGAAACTCACACTTGCTCACTATTATATATATACGCATATTGTATCCTTATGACCAACAAAGTGTTCAAAACTTAGAAATAATTTTAAATGTATCTGACAACCTCTTACATTTTTATTTTTAATCTTACATTTTTATTTCAATCTGATACTCCATATGGATATATATTATGTATCAATGATACCTAGCTAACAGCTAGTCCCATTAATTTATATATTTTTCCAATTACTTTTATCATGCCCACAAACCACCATTTACCATACAAATATGTAAATATGTTTTCTGAATTTATTACGACAATCGATGTTGAGCTATCACTGCTGAACATACCGTTAGCTGATTTCATATAACTTGATGGATGTTGGGGAATTCTATAGTGCTTATTGTAGTGCTTTCTTTTGTGATCTCAATATACTAAATACTATAATAATCAATCTCAAAATATTAGGAATAAAAAAAAAATAAAAAAAATTTCATTCTCATTTATATTTTAATTAATTAATTATTCGTTCACTACCAAAGATGAAATAAAGATGTGATCTTAATACATAATGAGTATATTGCTCGATTGAACATGTTATCTTCTTTTTTGGATTACTTTCTTAATATGATTCTGTCATTACTACATAGTAACATAGTAACATAGTAACATAGTAGATAAGGTTGAAAAAAGACTGAAGTCCATCGAGTTCAACCTATACAAATCTAAAATACTTACAAAAAGCTCCAGTTAAGCTTAAATAACCCCATTAAAATGTGACCCATTTAATACTAGCAATCATATCCATGAATTTTGTTTGTATACAGAAACTTATCCAGACTATTTTTAAATGTATCTATGGTATTGGCATTCACTACCTCCTTTGGTAATGAGTTCCACAATTTTATTGCTCTCACAGTGAAAAAAACGTTTCCGTTGCAGGAGATTAAATCTCCTTTCCTCCAACCTTAAATTATGACCTCTTGTCAGAAACAATTTTCTTGGAATAAACAGAGCTTCTGCCATCTCTGTATATGGGCCTTGAATATATTTATATAAAGTAATCATGTCACCTCTCAAGCGCCTTTTTTCTAAAGAAAACAGACCCAGTTTGGCTAGCCTCTCCAATCCCCTTATTAGCTTTGTGGCCCTTCTCTGAACTTTTTCTAGTTCTGCAATAACTTTTTTAGCAATTGGTCCCCAGAACTGCACTCCAAACTCAAGGTGAGGTCTTACCAGGGCTTTATATAATGACAGAATTATGCTTTCCTCCCTTGAATCAATGCCTCTTTTAATACATGCTAGTATCTTATTAGCCTTTGAAGCCGCTGCCCTGCATTGTGCACCCATCTTTAGCTTGTTATCTATTACTACTCCCAAATCCCTTTCCTCCTGTGTTTGGCTAAGTCTTGTCCCATTTAAAAAATACGTAGCCTGCTTATTTTTACTTCCAAAATGTAGAACCTTGCATTTTTCCGTATTAAATCTCATTTTCCATTCACTTGCCCATAGTTCTAATTTTAGCAAATCCCTTTGTAAAGACAGTTCGTCCTGCTCTGACCTTATGACCTTACTTAACTTAGTATCATCTGCAAAAATAGAGATGTCGCTATTTAATCCTTGCTCCAAGTCATTTATAAAAATATTAAAAAGAACAGGGCCCAGTACTGATCCCTGGGGGACGCCACTGATTACCTTTGTCCAATCTGAGTATGATCCATTTACTACTACTCGTTGCTCCCTATCTTTTATCCAGTTATTTATCCATGAGCTAACATTTTCAGCTATTCCCTGTCCCTTAATTTTGTGCATTAATCTCTCATGTGGCACTGTATCAAATGCCTTTGCAAAATCTAAGTATATCACATCCACTGATTCCCCTTTATCTATATTTTTACTTACTTCCTCGTAGAATCTAATTAGATTAGTTTGACATGATCTATTTCTCCTAAAGACATCCTGATTAGAACTCATAATCTTGTTTATACGAATATGCTCATCAATATAATCCCTTATAATCCCTTCAAATATCTTCCCCACTATTGATGTCAGACTAACTGGTCTATAGCTTCCTGGATCATCCCTGCTTCCCTTTTTGAAGAGTGGCACCACATCAGCTTTACGCCAATCCTGGGGTACCATGCCTGAGGATAATGAGTCTTGAAAAATTAAGAGTAAAGGTTTGTCTATAACAGTGCTAAGTTCCCTTAACACCCTTGGGTGTATTCCATCTGGGCCTGGAGTTTTATTTACCTTAATATTTTCCAGTTTTTTCCTGATATCCTCTAAACAAAACCCAGTTAGTGGTATGGACTGGCATGTTCTATTCTGTTCCAAAGTATCATTCAATGGTTCCTCTCTTGTGTATACTGAAGAAAAAAACTGGTTTAGTACCTCAGCCTTCTCCCTGTCATTATTTATCATGCTACCCTCCACGCATTTTAATGTACCTATATTATCCTTCTTAGATTTTTTTGCTATTTATGTACTTAAAGAACCTTCTAGGGTTAGACTTAGAATCCATAGCAATTAATGTTTCATTTTCAATTTTGGCTATTTTGATTGCTTTTTTGCATGCTTTGTTACATTCCTTATAAATATTGTATGCTGAGTCTGTACTATTTTCTTTTAATAATTTAAATGCCCTACGTTTTTTCCTAATTTCTCTTAACACATTTTTATTTAGCCATAACGGCTTTGTTTTTTTATTTTTACTTTTATAACCATATGGTATGTGTTGATATGTATATTTATTTAACACATTTTTAAATATTATCCATTTATTCTCCGTATTTTTATTAGAAAATACATTGTCCCAATTTATATTATTTAATGATTTCCTTAAATCGTTGAATTTTGCTTTCTTGAAATTAAAAGTCTTACGGCTAGATTTGGAGTTTTGTCGGTAACGACCCGAAAAACTAACGCCGGCTTTTTTCTGGCCGCACCATAAAAATAACTCTGGTATTGAGAGTCCACATAAAGGCTGCGTTAGGCTCCAAAAAAGGGGCGTAGAGCATTTTTAACGCAGCTTCAACTCTCGATACCAGAGTTGCTTACGCAAGCGGCCAGCCTAAAAAACGTGCTCGTGCACGATTCCCCCATAGGAAACAATGGAGCTGTTTGAGCTGAAAAAAAAACAAACACCTGCAAAAAAGCCGCGTTCAGCTCCTAACGCAGCCCCATTGTTTGCTATGCGGTAACCCTTCCTACGTCTGCACTTAACACTCTAACATGTACCCCGAGTCTAAACACCCCTATCCTTACACTTATTAACCCCTAATCTGCCACCCCCGCTATCGCTGACCCCTGCATATTATTATTAACCCCTAATCTGCCGCTCCGTAAACCGCCGCTACTTACATTATCCCTATGTACCCCTAATCTGCTTCCCTAACATCGCCGACCCCTATATTATATTTATTAACCCCTAATCTACCCCCCACAACGTCGCCTCCACCTGCCTACACTTATTAACCCCTAATCTGCCGAGCGGACCTGAGCGCTACTATAATAAAGTTATTAACCCCTAATCTGCCTCACTAACCCTATAATAAATAGTATTAACCCCTAATCTGCCCTCCCTAACATCGCCAACACCTAACTTCAATTATTAACCCCTAATCTGCCGACTGGAGCTCACCGCTACTCTAATAAATGTATTAACCCCTAAAGCTAAGCCTAACCCTAACACTAACACCCCCCTAAGTTAAATATAATTTACATCTAACGAAATTAATTAACTCTTATTAAATAAATTATTCCTATTTAAAGATAAATACTTACCTGTAAAATAAATCCTAATATAGCTACAATATAAATTATAATTATATTATAGCTATTTTAGGATTAATATTTATTTTACAGGTAACTTTGTATTTATTTTAACCAGGTACAATAGCTATTAAATAGTTAAGAACTATTTAATAGCTAAAATAGTTAAAATAATTACAAAATTACCTGTAAAATAAATACTAACCTAAGTTACAATTAAACCTAACACTACACTATCAATAAATTAATTAAATAAACTACCTACAATTATCTACAATTAACCTAACACTACACTATCAATAAATTAATTAAATACAATTCCTACAAATAAATACAATTAAATAAACTAGCTAAAGTACAAAAAATAAAAAAGAACTAAGTTACAAAAAATAAAAAAATATTTACAAACATAGGAAAAATATTACAACAATTTTAAACTAATTACACCTACTCTAAGCCCCCTAATAAAATAACAAAGCCCCCCAAAATAAAAAAAACGCCCTACCCTATTCTAAATTATTAAAGTTCAAAGCTCTTTAACCTTACCAGCCCTGAACAGGGCCCTTTGCGGGGCATGCCCCAAGAAGTTCAGCTCTTTTGCCTGTAAAAAAAAACATACAATACCCCCCCCAACATTACAACCCACCACCCACATACCCCTAATCTAACCCAAACCCCCCTTAAATAAACCTAACACTAAGCCCCTGAAGATCTTCCTACCTTATCTTCACCCTGCCAGGTTCACCGATCCGTCCTGAAGAGCTCCTCCGATGTCCTGATCCAAGCCCAAGCGGGGGGCTGAAGAGGTCCATGATCCGGCTGAAGTCTTCATCCAAGCGGGAGCTGAAGAGGTCCATGATCCGGCTGAAGCCTTCATCCAAGCGGGAGCTGAAGAGGTCCATGATCCGGATGAAGTCTTCTATCAACTGCATCTTCAATCTTCTTTCTTCCGGATCCATCTTGCAGGCCTCCGACGCGGAACATCCTCTTCTCCCGACGCCTACTAGCCGAATGACGGTTCCTTTAAGGGACGTCATCTAAGATGGCGTCCCTCGAATTCCGATTGGCTGATAGGATTCTATCAGCCAATCGGAATTAAGGTAGGAATATTCTGATTGGCTGATGGAATCAGCCAATCAGAATCAAGTTCAATCCGATTGGCTGATCCAATCAGCCAATCAGATTGAGCTCGCATTCTATTGGCTGATCGGAACAGCCAATAGAATGCGAGCTCAATCTGATTGGCTGATTGGATCAGCCAATCGGATTGAACTTGATTCTGATTGGCTGATTCCATCAGCCAATCAGAATATTCCTACCTTAATTCCGATTGGCTGATAGAATCCTATCAGCCAATCGGAATTCGAGGGATGCCATCTTGGATGACGTCCCTTAAAGGAACCGTCATTCGGCTAGTAGGCGTCGGGAGAAGAGGATGTTCCGCGTCGGAGGTCTGCAAGATGGATCCGGAAGAAAGAAGATTGAAGATGCAGTTGATAGAAGACTTCATCCGGATCATGGACCTCTTCAGCTCCCGCTTGGATGAAGACTTCAGCCGGATCATGGACCTCTTCAGCTCCCGCTTGGATGAAGACTTCAGCCGGATCATGGACCTCTTCAGCCCCCCGCTTGGGCTTGGATCAGGACATCGGAGGAGCTCTTCAGGACGGATCGGTGAACCTGGCAGGGTGAAGATAAGGTAGGAAGATCTTCAGGGGCTTAGTGTTAGGTTTATTTAAGGGGGGTTTGGGTTAGATTAGGGGTATTTATTTTTTGTAACTTAGTTCTTTTTTATTTTTTGTACTTTAGCTAGTTTATTTAATTGTATTTATTTGTAGGAATTGTATTTAATTAATTTATTGATGTGTGTAGTGTTAGGTTAATTGTAGATAATTGTAGGTAGTTTATTTAATTAATTTATTGATAGTGTAGTGTTAGGTTTAATTGTAACTTAGGTTAGTATTTATTTTACAGGTAATTTTGTAATTATTTTAACTATTTTAGCTATTAAATAGTTCTTAACTATTTAATAGCTATTGTACCTGGTTAAAATAAATACAAAGTTACCTGTAAAATAAATATTAATCCTAAAATAGCTATACTATAATTATAATTTATATTGTAGCTATATTAGGATTTATTTTACAGGTAAGTATTTATCTTTAAATAGGAATAATTTATTTAATAAGAGTTAATTAATTTCGCTAGATGTAAATTATATTTAACTTAGGGGGGTGTTAGTGTTAGGGTTAGACTTAGCTTTAGGGGTTAATACATTTATTAGAGTAGCGGTGAGCTCCAGTCGGCAGATTAGGGGTTAATAATTGAAGTTAGGTGTCGGCGATGTTAGGGAGGGCAGATTAGGCGTTAATACTATTTATTATAGGGTTAGTGAGGCGGATTAGGGGTTAATAAGTGTAGGCAGGTGGAGGCGACGTTGAGGGGGGCAGATTAGGGGTTAATAAATATAATATAGGGGTCGGCGGTGTTAGGGGCAGCAGATTAGGGGTACATAAGGATAACGTAGGTGGCGGCGCTTTGCGGTCGGCAGATTAGGGGTTAATAAGTGTAGGCAGATGGAGGCAACGTTGAGGGGGCAGATTAGGGGTTAATAAATATAATATAGGGGTCGGCGGTGTTAGGGGGAGAAGATTAGGGGTACATAAGGATAACGTAGGTGGCGGTCGGCAGATTAGGGGTTAAAAAAATGTATTCGAGTGTCGGCGATGTGGGGGGACCTCGGTTTAGGGGTACATAGGTAGTTTATGGGTGTTAGTGTACTTTAGAGTACAGTAGTTAAGAGCTTTAGAAACCGGCGTTAGCCCAGAAAGCTCTTAACTACTGACTTTTTTTCTGCGGCTGGAGTTTTGTCGTTAGATGTCTAACGCTCACTTCAGAAACGACTCTAAATACCGGAGTTAGAAAAATCCCATTGAAAAGATAGGATACGCAATTGACGTAAGGGGATCTGCGGTATGGAAAAGTCGCGGCTGAAAAGTGAGCGTTAGACCCTATTTTGAGTGACTCCAAATACCGGCGGTAGCCTAAAACCAGCGTTAGGAGCCTCTAACGCTGGTTTTCACGGCTAACGCCAAACTCCAAATCTAGGTCTTAGTTAAGCCTTTAAAACACTGCATTTGAAAATAGATTTCAAATGTGACCATGTTATGATCACTGTTACCCAAATGTTCTTTAACTTCTATGTTTGATATTATATCTGTATTGTTTGATAGCACTAAATCCAATATAGCTTTACTCCTAGTTGGCTCCTCTATTAATTGTGACAAGAAGTTATCCCTGAGAACATTTAAAAATCTATCCCCCTTAGCTGAATTACTAGTTTCATTGGCCCAGTTTATATCAGGGTAGTTAAAATCTCCCATAATTACAGCACTGTTATTAGCAGCCTTACCTATTTGGATAAGTAGTTGAGTTTCCTCCGGGTCACTAATGTTGGGAGGCTTGTAGCATGTTCCTAGTAATATTTTTTTAGGATTTTTCCCCCCACTCTTTATTTCAACCCACAGGGTCTCTCCATTGTCACTTGTATCATAAATATCTTCCCTTATTGTAGGTTTAAGGTTAGGTTTAATATACATGCAGATTCCGCCACCCCTTTTATTATTCCTGTCCCTCCTAAATAATGTATACCCCTCTAAGTTAACTGCCCAGTCATGTGAATCATCCCACCAAGTTTCAGTTATACTGATAACATCATAGTCCTCTTCTGCAACTAATAGCGTCAGCTCCCCCATTTTACCTGTCATGCTTCTTGCATTTGTTGTCATACATTTAATTTTCATGTGCTTTCTGCTGCTACTCGGTGTGCTTTCCTCTATATTTTCTAATGTGACATTTCTTAAGTCATCCCTTCCTTGAGATATTAAGGGATTGTCATATTCACAGACTGATCTCTCTGTTCTATTTTGTTCTAACTGACCCTCCCCCCCTTTACTGACATATTAATTCCTCCAATGTAAGTTTCACTTTTAGTGTAATGCCCATTTAACATTCTCCGCTTGGTCTAATATATTATCAGAGTGTTTTCAAAATAACCAATCTATCTCAATTACACATATCATTATAGAGTTAGTTACAGTATACGATTATTTGTTTACATATCCAATGTGTCTATACTGGTCTTTGACGTAATTATATCAGGTGATTTACTTTCATCCAATGAGAAGAGGACTTGCCTTATTGGCTATTCTCAGGGGTGTGTATGTTCTTTGGACCCTGATTGGCTTATAAGCTCCTCTTAAGCAGGAAGGCTACACCTAGTCGGGTTAGCCTTTGAAAAAGCTGGTTGCGGAAAAATGCACATCAGGCGTTCTTAGAGACCAGCTACCCTTATTCTGCAACTTTATATGACTTATGTGACATATTTATATGACTTATATTACATTCTACATTGTTATCAGATTCAATGGATTTTGCATTTTCATAGCGCCATTACGCCTATTTATTTAATTAAGTCTACCTGGTGACTCTTTCAGTTTGGTCAACACTGCTCCATTATTGTACTTAGGCAGTCTTAATTGTTGTTGGAGGCCAATCCTTCATTGCAGATAGTTACTTGTACAATCCGCGAGTATTTTCTAGTGTACACCATACTGAATTTGTCTTACCCTTTATTTGGATGTTGATGTTGTGCAGATACTGTAAATGGTGCCTTGTGGGATTATTCCATTTTATTATTATTATACATAGCACACTCTTTGTGTAGCTCTACTCAGTATCGGATCTGCTAACTATATCCATAATGGTTGTTGCATGGATATTTATTGGTATGTAGATATGCTAGTACTCTTTCCTTCAGTTTTTAATCTAAGTTTTATGTGTCAATTGTAGACATCACCTACACTGTTAGATTTTTAACAATGTATTTAATAAAGGTTAAGTTTTAATTTGCTGATCCCCTTTAGCAACCTTCCTCCCTTGAGGTTTCTTATACTACTTATATGGGATTATCCTTTGTGAGTGCTCAAGTAAATGTCCGCCTTTTCTCTTCCCTCTGTTTGAATTCACAGAGGGATAGGGACCTCTAAAGAAGGCAGGATAGGGACAGGAGGATAGGGACAGAAGGATAGGGAGAGGGACAGAGGGATAGGGACAGGGATAGTGGGATAGGGAGAGAGGGATAGGGACAAAAGGATAGGGTCAGTGGGATAGAGGGACATAGGTATAGGGACAGAGGAATAGGGACAATGAAAGAGGGCTAGGGACAGAGGGACAGGGACAGAGGGATAGGGATAAGGGCAGAGGGACAGGGACAGAGGGATAGGGACAGAGGGATAAGGATAAGGGCAGAGGGACAGGGACAGAGGGATTGTGACAGGTATAGGGACAGGGACAGGGATAGGGACAGGGACAGAGGGATAGGGACAGAGGGATAGGGATAAGGACAGAGGGATAGGGATAGAGGGATAGGGACAGAGGGATAGGGAAAGGGACAGAGGGATAGGGACAGGTTCAGAGGGGCAGGGATAGAGGGATAGGGACAGGGGCAGAGGGATAGGGACAAAGGGATAGGGACAGAGGGATAGGGACAGAGTGATAGGGACAGGGATAGAGGGATAGGGACAGGGACAGAGGGATAGAGGGATAGGGACAGAGGGATAGGGACAGAGGGATAGGGACAGAGGGATAGGGACAGGGATAGAGGGATAGGGACAGAGGGACAGGGATAGAGGGATAGGGACAGGGGCAGAGGGATAGAGACAGAGGGATAGAGAGAGAGGGCTAGGGACAGAGACAGAGTGACAGGGACAGAAGGATAGGGATAGAGGGACAGGGACAGAGGAATAGGAACAGAGGGATAGGGACAGAGGGATAGGGACAGAGGGATAGGGACATAGGGATAGGGACAGAGGGATAGGGACAGGGGATATGGACAGAGGAATAGGGACAGGGATAGAGGGATAGTGATAGAGGGACAAGGACAGAGGGATAGCGACAGAGGAATAGGGACAGAGGGCTAGGGACAGGGGCAGAGGGATAGGGACAGAGGAATAGGGACAGAGGAATAGGGACAGAGGCAGAGGGATAGGGACAGAGGAATAGAGACATAGGGGTAGGGACAGGGATTTAGGTATAGGGACAGAGGGATAGTGACAGAGGAATAGGGACAGAGGGGTAGGGAAAGGGATAGGGACAGAGGGATAGGGATAGATGGATAGGTATATTTATTTAATTAAACATTTTGGCCTGTGTACACAGGCTTTACCACTAGTAATACACATAAAAGCATTTAAAACATTTATGTTAGCATATCGTAGAAGCTTTTCAAATCTACATCCCAGGTCAGTATGTTATCTACACTGCTCTAAGCACTCACTGTGTAGTATGTAACTGGTTTAGGTAAATTGTGGAATCTACTTTCCAGACTCTTGTGAAACAAAAACATTTTCAGGGCTATTTTACAGCACAAGCAAACTAAATATATAATGAATGTATTTTGTGATGTTGTATTTTCATTAATTAAATGTTTCATTTCCATTTAAATTGGCACGTTGTTGTATGCAAATTCATAACATAACCTCTAAAGAAGGCTGGATTAGACTAATAAGTGGTGTGTTGCAAGTTAGTTATTTATACATAACTGACTTGCCATACTTCGAATAGCAACTTAAAGTGACTGTCATTATGTTTGTATTGTTTTAAATATGTTAAAAATAGGTTCTTCAGGTTTATTGTGCCATTAACCCCTTAATGACCGGACCATTTTTCAATTTTCTTACCCTTAATGACAATGGCTATTTTTACATTTCTGCGGTGTTTGTGTTTAGCTGTAATTTTCCTCTTACTCATTTACTGTACCCACACATATTATATACCGTTTTTCTCGCCATTAAATGGACTTTCTCAAGATATCATTATTTTCATCATATCTTATAATTTACTACAAAAAAAATAATAAAATATGAGGAAAAAATGGAAAAAAACACACTTTTTCTAACTTTGACCCCCAAAATCTGTTACACATCTACAATCACCAAAAAACACCCATGCTAAATAGTTTCTAAATTTTGTCCTGAGTTTAGAAATACCCAATGTTTACATGTTCTTAGCTTTTTTGCAAGTTATAGGGCCATAAATACAAGTAGCACTTCGCTATTTCCAAACCACTTTTTTTCAAAATTAGCGCTAGTTACATTGGAACCCTGATATCTGTCAGGAATACCTGAATATCCCTTGACATGTATATATTTTTTGTTAGAAGACAACCCAAAGTATTGATCTAGGCACATTTTGGTATATTTTATTCCACCATTTCACCGCCAAATGCGAGAATATAAAAAAAAAAACTTTACATTTTTCACAATTTTAGGTTTCTCACTGAAATTATTTACAAACAGCTTGTGCTATTATGGCACAAATTGTTGTAAAAGCTTCTTTGGGATCCCCTTTGTTCAGAAATAGCAGACTTATATGGCTTTGGCATTGCTTTTTGGTAATTAGAAGGCCGCTAAATGCTGCTGCGCACCACACGTAAATTATGCCCAGCAGTGAAGGGGTTAATTAGGTAGGTTGTAGGGAGCTTGCAGGGTTAATTTTAGCTTTAGGGTAGAGATCAGCCTCCCACCTGACACATCCCACCCCCTGATCCCTCCCAAACAGCTCTCTTCCCTCCCCCACCCCACAAATGTCCCCGCCATCTTAAGTACTGGCAGAAAGTCTGCCAGTACTAAATAAAAGGAGTTTTTTTTTTTTTTTATAAAAAAAATAAAATATTTTAGCTGTGATGGACTCCTGCCTTAGCCCCAACCTCCATGATCCCCCCCCCCCCCAGCTCTCTAACCCTCTCCCCTATCTAATTGCGGCCATCTTGTGTACTGGCAGCTGTCTGCCAGTACCCAATTTGGCCAAAAACAAAAGTATTTTTTGCTCTTTTTCTTTTTTTTTGGGGTTTTCTGTAGTGTAGCAGCCCCCCACAATACCCCTAACCCCCTCCCCCTCCCAGATCCTTTTATATTATTAAAAAAAAAAATCTTTTCCCCCCCCCTCTTCCCTACTCATTGGTGTCAGTGGCCAGCTAATGCGCGCGCACGCGCGCCCCCCGCACGCTCCCGGCACCCGGCGTGCACATTGCACTTCTAGGAACCGGATGCCGGGTGGCGATGGGCCGCCCACCCGCCTCCCTGTTGCGCTCCCACCCACCAACGAACCGGCACCATCGCTACCGGTGCAGAGAGGGCCACAGAGTGGCCCTCTCTGCATCGGAGTCTTCTAAAAAGGTATTGCAGGATGCCTCCATATGGAGGCATCACTGCAATACCCTGAGAGCTGCTGGAAGCGATTGCGATCGCTTCCAGCACTCTCTTAGACAACTGACGTACCAGGTACGTCCATTGTCATTAACTACTTGTTAATGCATGACGTACCTGGTACGTCAGTTGTCATTAAGGGGTTAAAGTGACACTGAACCCATTTTTTTCTTTTGTGATTCAGATAGAGCATGTAATTTTAAGCAATTTTCTAATTTACTCTTATTATCCATTTTTCTTTATTCTTTTGCTATCTTTATTTGAAAAAGAAGGCATCTAAGCTTTTTTTGGTTCAGACTCTGGACATCACTTTTTTATTGGTGGATTAATTTATCCACCAATCAGCAAGGACAACCCAGGTTTTTCACAAAAAATGGGCCGGCATTTAAACTTACATTCTTGCATTTCAAATAAAGATACCAAGAGAATTAAGAAAATTTGATAATAGGAGTAAATTAGAAAGCTGTTCAAAATGTCATGCTCTATCTCAATCACGAAAGAAAAAAAAATGGGTTCAGAGTCCCTTTAAACAATTGAAAAGTTCAGTACCTAGGCACAGGCATTTGTGTAAATAGAGAAAAATAAATAAGTTTGTTCTTCGTAGACACTCAGTCCATTTTAATGAGCATGTTCTTGAGAACAATAGACAGAGATTTCAATTAGTAAAAACAGCCATTCCAAATACAAAAATAGACATAGAGGAGCAATTTCTAATATATTTAATTCTGTTATAACAAGTAATTGGAAACATTAAATAAATTTATTAGTCTGATAGAGCAACTTTTAAACAAGTGAGATTATTTTTGCCTGGAAAAAGTTATGCAAAAACTGTTTAAATTTAAAGTGATTAAATGTAAGTCCTGGGACTTTTACTACTCAGTGGCTAGAAGGGACAACTCCCACAGAAAAAGAAAGATTTATTCAGTGCAAAGAGCAATAATATAACCCCCCCTGCATTATTTTACATTCATACACTAGCAGAAGGAATTGATTCATATATTGCACACCTACTTAGGTTATTCAGCTCTCTAACCTCTTTGTGTCTCTCCACGTTCATTGTTGCACTTAGTATATACTTCTGTTATCAAATTCTATTTGTTTATCTTGGTATCCTTTGTTGAAAAGCATACACTATGTGGCCATAAGTATGTGGACACCCCTACTAGTTGTTAAGTTGCTAGTTACAATCCAGCACATAGCCATGAAATCTCCATTGACTAACATTGTCAGTGCAATCAATCATAATTAAGAGCTCAGTGACTGTCCAGCTACTAGATCTGCTCTGGTCAACTGTAAGTGCTGTTATAGTGAAGTGGAAATGTCTGTTCAATGTATTTAGCATGGATAATGACCATGTGTCATCTTACAGGGGGGCACATTTGGAGCTCATCGCTGCCCCCCTGCACTTACACCACATCCCTGGTGGTGATGTCACCAAACCCTGAAAGCCTGGGAATTCTGGGAAGGAGAAGAAGTGCTCAAATCCCTTGATCTCAACTTCCTTAAGACCTAGAAACCCCCAAGACCCACCATTTGAATGGTAATCTCATGCTTTTTCAAACAGTGTATGTCTTGGTGTGTAAGTTTAAAGTGATGGTACATTTAAAAAAAGTGTACAGGGAGTGCAGAATTATTAGGCAAGTTGTATTTTTGAGGATTAATTTTATTATTGAACAACAACCATGTTCTCAATGAACCCAAAAAACTCATTAATATCAAAGCTGAATAGTTTTGGAAGTAGTTTTTAGTTTGTTTTTAGTTATAGCAATTTTAGGGGGATATCTGTGTGTGCAGGTGACTATTACTGTGCATAATTATTAGGCAACTTAACAAAAAACAAATATATACCCATTTCAATTATTTATTTTTACCAGTGAAACCAATATAACATCTCAACATTCACAAATATACATTTCTGACATTCAAAAACAAAACAAAAACAAATCAGTGACCAATATAGCCACCTTTCTTTGCAAGGACACTCAAAAGCCTGCCATCCATGGATTCTGTCAGTGATTTGATCTGTTCACCATCAACATTGCGTGCAGCAGCAACCACAGCCTCCCAGACACTGTTCAGAGAGGTGTACTGTTTTCCCTCCTTGTAAATCTCACATTTGATGATGGACCACAGGTTCTCAATGGGGTTCAGATCAGGTGAACAAGGAGGCCATGTCATTAGATTTTCTTCTTTTATACCCTTTCTTGCCAGCCACGCTGTGGAGTACTTGGACGCGTGTGATGGAGCATTGTCCTGCATGAAAATCATGTTTTTCTTGAAGGATGCAGACTTCTTCCTGTACCACTGCTTGAAGAAGGTGTCTTCCAGAAACTGGCAGTAGGACTGGGAGTTGATGGATCCTTGGTCCTGATTTGTTAAGTTGCTAGTTACAATCCAGCACATAGCCATGAAATCTCCATTGACTAACATTGTCAGTGCAATCAATCATAATTAAGAGCTCAGTGACTGTCTCGCTACTAGATCTGCTCTGGTCAACTGTAAGTGCTGTTATAGTGAAGTGGAAATGTCTGCTCAATGTATTTAGCATGGATAATGACCATGTGTCATCTTACAGGGGGGCACATTTGGAGCTCATCGCTGCCCCCCTGCACTTACACCACATCCCTGGTGGTGATGTCACCAAACCCTGAAAGCCTGGGAATTCTGGGAAGGAGAAGAAGTGCTCAAATCCCTTGATCTCAACTTCCTTAAGACCTAGAAACCCCCAAGACCCACCATTTGAATGGTAATCTCATGCTTTTTCAAACAGTGTATGTCTTGGTGTGTAAGTTTAAAGTGATGGTACATTTAAAAAAAGTGTACAGGGAGTGCAGAATTATTAGGCAAGTTGTATTTTTGAGGATTAATTTTATTATTGAACAACAACCATGTTCTCAATGAACCCAAAAAACTCATTAATATCAAAGCTGAATAGTTTTGGAAGTAGTTTTTAGTTTGTTTTTAGTTATAGCAATTTTAGGGGGATATCTGTGTGTGCAGGTGACTATTACTGTGCATAATTATTAGGCAACTTAACAAAAAACAAATATATACCCATTTCAATTATTTATTTTTACCAGTGAAACCAATATAACATCTCAACATTCACAAATATACATTTCTGACATTCAAAAACAAAACAAAAACAAATCAGTGACCAATATAGCCACCTTTCTTTGCAAGGACACTCAAAAGCCTGCCATCCATGGATTCTGTCAGTGATTTGATCTGTTCACCATCAACATTGCGTGCAGCAGCAACCACAGCCTCCCAGACACTGTTCAGAGAGGTGTACTGTTTTCCCTCCTTGTAAATCTCACATTTGATGATGGACCACAGGTTCTCAATGGGGTTCAGATCAGGTGAACAAGGAGGCCATGTCATTAGATTTTCTTCTTTTATACCCTTTCTTGCCAGCCACGCTGTGGAGTACTTGGACGCGTGTGATGGAGCATTGTCCTGCATGAAAATCATGTTTTTCTTGAAGGATGCAGACTTCTTCCTGTACCACTGCTTGAAGAAGGTGTCTTCCAGAAACTGGCAGTAGGACTGGGAATTGAGCTTGACTCCATCCTCAACCCGAAAAGGCCCCACAAGCTCATCTTTGATGATACCAGCCCAAACCAGTACTCCACCTCCACCTTGCTGGCGTCTGAGTCGGACTGGAGCTCTCTGCCCTTTACCAATCCAGCCACGGGCCCATCCATCTGGCCCATCAAGACTCACTCTCATTTCATCAGTCCATAAAACCTTAGAAAAATCAGTCGTGAGATATTTCTTGGCCCAGTCTTGACGTTTCAGCTTGTGTGTCTTGTTCAGTGGTGGTCGTCTTTCAGCCTTTCTTACCTTGGCCATGTCTCTGAGTATTGCACACCTTGTGCTTTTGGGCACTCCAGTGATGTTGCAGCTCTGAAATATGGCCAAACTGGTGGCAAGTGGCATCTTGGCAGCTGCACGCTTGACTTTTCTCAGTTCATGGGCAGTTATTTTGCGCCTTGGTTTTTCCACACGCTTCTTGCGACCCTGTTGACTATTTTGAATGAAACGCTTGATTGTTCGATGATAACGCTTCAGAAGCTTTGCAATTTTAAGAGTGCTGCATCCCTCTGCAAGATATCTCACTATTTTTTACTTTTCTGAGCCTGTCAAGTCCTTCTTTTGACCCATTTTGCCAAAGGAAAGGAAGTTGCCTAATAATTATGCACATCTGATATAGGGTGTTGATGTCATTAGACCACACCCCTTCTCATTACAGAGATGCACATCACCTAATATGTTTAATTGGTAGTAGGCTTTCGAGCCTATACAGCTTGGAGTAAGACAACATGCATAAAGAGGATGATGTGGTCAAAATACTCATTTGCCTAATAATTCTGCACTCCCTGTATATATATACTGTGTGTATATATATATATATATATATATATATATATATATATATATATATATATATATATATATATACATATATATATATATATATACATACACATATATAACATATATATATATATATATATATATATATATATATTATAAAATATTTATAATCCTAATTGATATTGTCAGTTCCGGCTCCACCCTCTTTAATTTCCTCTTTTGGCTTAGCTGTGACATACATAGAGCAGTCACATCCACTTTAAAGGGACTGGACTTCAAGATTGTTATATGACACACACATTGATTGGATGTTCACTTGAATTGTCATTTAAAATAAAGAGTTCATTCAAGTGGGCCGGCATAACATTGCAATAGAAGCATTACTATATGCACTAATTCAACCCTTTCACATATGCAAAAAGGGTACACATATACATTTTTAATGGCAAATATTAAATATATGGCATTTGATTAGTTAAAGGGACACTGAACCCAAATTTTTTCTTTCTTGATTCAGATAGAGCATGACATTTTAAGCAACTTTCTAATTTTCTCCTATTATCAAATTTTATTAATTCTATTGGTATCTTTATTTGAAATGCAAGAATGTAAGTTTAGATGCCGGCCCATTTTTGGTGAACAACCTGGGTTGTTCTTGCTGATTGGTAGATTAATTCATCCACCAATAAAAAAAGTGCTGTCCAGCATACTGAACCAATAAAAAAGCTTAGATGCCTTCTTTTTTAAATAAACTTAGCAAGAGAAACAAGAAAAATTGATAATACGAGTAAATTAGAAAGTTGCTTAAAATTGCATGCTCTATCTGAATCACGAAATAAAAAAATTGGGTTCAGTATCCCTTTAAGGATTACCATCACTTTAAACACTTTTTATTTTATTAAAAATAATGGCCACATATAAATACACCTCTAACAGGCCATCAAAAAGACTAGGGACCTCTAAGACCCCTTGTTTTAAAGCCCCATAGCCCCTCTTAAAAATAAAGTCCCTATATAGGTATTAATAGCTAGGAGCTCACTATGGTAATATTGATCACATGGCATGAATACATTTGCATTTATTTGCAAACATGGCTTAGGGGAGCAGATGGGCAGATTAAAGTTACATAACTATATTATTATTATTATTATTATTATTATCAGGTATTTGTAGAGCGCCAACAGATTCCGCGGCGCTAACTATACCGAAAGCTTCTTATTTATATGAGGATATCCCCTTCTTTTTACTATGGAGTTTAAGGGAAAACACACACACATTTTTGTTTAAAACTTTGTTTATGGTGGGGGGCGGAGCCAGCAACTGATGAGGCAAGATGTGCAGCACAAGAGCTCCTGCAATATCACCAAACATCTGGTCTAATATAAAGTATAATTGATGTTATCTGCTGAAGCTTTTAATCAGCACATGTGTAGGAAAGAAAGAGTCTCCCTAAAATTTGGTTTGGGAAGCCTTAATCTTCATTTATGATAATGATTTTGAGCTATATCGACTGATTTGGCCACGAGGCAGGAGTAATTCCTTCTTTACAAGTTGTGGCATAATTCATACTAAGCACACAGCCATCTAAACATGGAGGATTTTTGTGATCAGGTGCAAGCCTTACTTTACAAACTCGAGGAAAAGCTAGACTACTGCTTCCATGACTTGCTAGTTACAGTTAGGAAACAGTGTGGAGAAGAGGTCAGTTCAGCACCTAAAATGGCCGCTACAATAGATAATACCACGCACGGCGAGATTCCCCAGCTTGGAGCAAGAGCTTCAACAGCATTGCTGTAGGCGTCATGGAGCCACTCAGAGTCTTCTTCACATGATTACCCTCTGAGTATAACAGCGAGCACCGCAGAGAGGAAGAGCTCAGCTTTACTGGTTTTGCCGGGTAACGATTTTAGTCCATGGGGCAAAATACTGCAACTTATTAGCACCTTACCATTTACAAGAGTGTTGCACCCTACTACAGAGAGACGGATCCTTGGTCCTGAGCTGACTGTGGGGGCTATAGAGACTGCTACTGATATGATCTACATCACATGCCTACCGGAGACAGGCAGCGATATACAGCCGCTGTCTATCATAATCACACGCATGCAGGGAGCTGGTGAGACAGATCTGAAGCTAATCCTGCCCTTGCATACCAACCCTGAACCTCCATCACTGTCGTTAAATAGGTACTTTCAGCTGACAGGTTGTTTGAGTGTCCGGAGGCTGCAAGCAGTTGACATGTCTCCTTCCCACATCACTAAAGCTGGAGTTGGGTAGATATATGCTGAATATGTCTCTACATATTGAGATGCTCCATTCACATGGAACTTTAAACCTGACTTTTTGAACTGCTAGCTGAGCTCCTTTCAGTTAGGTTGATTTTTTCTGTACTTTTGACCTGTTATTTGTTGAACTACTTTGATGTTATCAACTAATTGATAATTGCCACCATATTCTAGCTATCAGGCTGCATATGTTTTCTCCTCTATGCTAATATTTACACGTTATTTATGAGCAGATTGTGATGTATGTTTTTTTTTTCTGTTGTTTTTCTGTTGTTTCTTTTTTTTTTTTTCTTTAGATATGTTATGAAGTAACTATTGTTCACCAGTAAGGGTACATGTCTCTTTTACTACAGTCAGAGGGAGATATAGTTAATTTTTGCGCCATTTTGAGCTTTTCAATGTTTATGTAAACGGACACAAATCATTTGCTACTGCATGATGGTCATTAGACCTGAGGATAATACGCAGTTAATTTACAGCCACTCAGTCACTTTGAAGGATGTTGGCCTATAGTTAATAGAGTCTACTCATTCATATATCCATATCTGCATCTTTTATGTAAACTCTTATTTGATGTATACATTCTGTGTATGCTATGCAGTCCTTATTGATATTTTCATGGGGAATGTAACTAACACTACCTTAGAAAACATACCAGACTAGTGAGACTACACTGAGCTCCTCATATTATCACCCCTTTAAAAAAAAAAAAAAAAAAAAAGAGAAAGAGAGAGAAGGGAAGAAAAAGGGAAAAGAAAAAGGAAAAGAATGTACAAAGAGGAAGATAATAATTGTCAGCTATTTACACCCCCAGGTCCATAGATATGATTACTCCACTCTAGTAAGTTATTTATAATATGTATTTTTGCATTTGTGTCTTATATAATTAACTTTGATACCTCTGGACAGTCCTCCCCGTTTGGCTTGTTTCTCTCTTATAATAGCTAACTCAGCTGGCATAAACCTAATGGACTACCCATCTATGGGGACCTAGCAAGGAATGTATTATACAAGATAGCAGGAAACACTCCAATAACCATGTGTACTTAAATTTTCATATTAATGTTTTTACCTAGCTGATTAAATAGGTGTCAGTATCCCAAACGCTAACATTTACTTTCAAGTGTGGAGAGGCCCTTCTCCCCTGCCTATGCTAATATTTATCCTCCTATTCCCTATGCTCACATTCAAGAATCTATATATACCATTTAACATTTGGGCTGATATTTCATCCATGTCTATTGGTCACTGTGAGAAAATATTGCTATTGGGGCATATACTAGTTTTTCTTTCTGTTACAAATACACAACATCAGTTACTATAACACACTATGCATACAGTTATTTGAACAGCCATTTAATACTGATCTATCTTAGCCACACACCACACCCAACACGATTATGGTTATACAAACTCACACTCATTTGGGCCCAAAAACCTACTAGCCTTCCCCACATTCTCCTAATACACCACAATAGTCCTCTCTTTTGCGCCTAGGCACTTATAATAAGCATAGAAAACGGCTTTTCCAAGAGATTCATATATATGGGTGTATATGTACACGTATGTATATCTATATATATATAGTTTATTTATTACTATGCTCCTAGTAGGCTCGCACTAACGCCCCCTTACATTACAGGAGTGGTTTGCTTATTGCACACTAGTACTAGGCTTCATAAGGAGAGCACATATTTTTATACTTGAATCTTGTTGGAGCTCCTAGATGTTTCCTAAACTCTCTGACTAACCTATGTGTTTACATTAAAATTCACTTCACATCATATATTGTTGTGCTCCCCCATTTCCTATGCCATAGTTTCTGTGCTACTACACAGAATTAGTTGTCAGCCTCACTTATGCTATAACAAAAGAGTACATGAGTACACTAGAATAACCTTCTGAGCCAAAATCTCCACTTTTCCTCTCAATCTATAATAAGGCCCAAGATATTTATACACCTGGACTCAGCACTGATCAGCATATTCTCCGTATGATATGCACACTGCAACTAGAAGGACACTCCCTCCACCCCCTCCCTACATCTCTAACTGCTGGGCCCCTCTCCTTCCTTTCCCGCCGGTACAGGTTGCCTGCGGGTCATACCCCTTTTCCTTCTTCCTGCATCGTCTACAGCTGACATTTCCCCAGGAGAGGGGCTCACCCAACATAACTTATGGCTCCGCCCCCCACCCTCACCTTTAGCTACTGTCCACCCTTATTTTAGGTGGACAAATAAGCGGTATTTATCCGCTGTTGATATCTTTCTGTCATAAGTTGCTCTTAGCTTCTGTCTACAAAGAAAAAAGAGGCACTTTGCCCTCCATTTACGTACATCCAGTAGGAGCAACTTGTTTAAAACTAGAAGAGAGTCTAGTGGAGCGAGGCAGAGAGTTCCACAAGATGGGAGCCAGTCTGGAGAAGTCCTGTAAACGGGAGTGTGATGAGGTGACAAGAGAGGAGGAGAGTAGGAGGTCTTGAGCAGAGCGAAGGGGACGAGAAGGAGAGTATCTGGAGACAAGATCTGAGATATAGGGGGGAGCAGTGCAGTTGAGGGCTTTGTATGTTAGAGTGAGAATTTTGTGTTTGATCCTAGAGGCAAGAGGAAGCCAGTGAAGAGATTGGCAGAGAGGTGCAGCAGATGAAGAGCGACTTGTAAGGAAGATGAGTCTGGCAGAGGCATTCATTAAGGATTGTAAAGGAGCTAGGCGGTAGGTGGGGAGACCAGAGAGGACAGAGTTGCAGTAATCGAGGCGGGAGAGGATGAGAGAGTGGATTAAAATCTTAGTTGTGTCTTGTGTAAGGAAGTGCCTAATTTTAGAGATGTTTTTAAGGTGGAAGCGGCAGGCTTTAGCCAAAGACTGAATGTGAGGAGTGAAAGAAAGATCTGAGTCAAATGTGACCCCGAGACATCGGGCATGTGGGGTAGGGGTAATGATGGAGTTGTCGACAGTTATAGAGAGATTGGGGGTGGAGAGTTTTGAAGAAGGGGGGAAAATAAGGAGCTCAGTTTTGGAGAGATTTAGCTTGAGGTAGTGAGAGGACATCCAGTTGGAGATGTGAGAAAGACAGTTAGTGACACGGGTTAGCAATGAAGGAGAAAGGTCTGGTGCATAGAAGTAGATTTGGGTGTCGTCGGCATACAAATGATATTGTAAACCATGGGACTTTATTAGGGAACCTAGTGATGATGTGTAGATTGAGAAGAGAAGGGGACCGAGGACAGAGCCTTGCGGTACTCCGACAGAAAGTGGTGACGGGGCAGAGGAGGCCCCAGAGAAGGCTACACTAAAGGTACAGTTTGACAGGTAGGAAGAGAGCCACGAGAGGGCTGTGTCACATATGCCAAAGGATTGGAGGGTTTGAAGCAAGAGAGGGTGGTCAACAGTGTCAAAGGCTGCGGACAGATCAAGGAGAATAAGCAGAGAGAAGTGGCCTTTTGATTTTGCTGTAAGAAGGTCGTTGGTAACCTTAACAATTGCTGTTTCTGTGGAGTGATGGGGACGAAATCCAGATTGCAATGGGTCAAGGAGGGAGTTTATTGTAAGGAAATGGGAAAGGCGTGCATAAGCTAGTTTTTCTAGAAGCTTTGATACA